>NW_023044984.1:0-43177 GCF_011762505.2 Arvicanthis niloticus
CCCCCCCCCCCCCCCCCCCCCCCCCCCCCCCCCCCCCCCCCCCCCCCCCCCCCCCCCCCCCCCCCCCCCCCCCCCCCCCCCCCCCCCCCCCCCCCCCCCCCCCCCCCCCCCCCCCCCCCCCCCCCCCCCCCCCCCCCCCCCCCCCCCCCCCCCCCCCCCCCCCCCCCCCCCCCCCCCCCCCCCCCCCCCCCCCCCCCCCCCCCCCCCCCCCCCCCCCCCCCCCCCCCCCCCCCCCCCCCCCCCCCCCCCCCCCCCCCCCCCCCCCCCCCCCCCCCCCCCCCCCCCCCCCCCCCCCCCCCCCCCCCCCCCCCCCCCCCCCCCCCCCCCCCCCCCCCCCCCCCCCCCCCCCCCCCCCCCCCCCCCCCCCCCCCCCCCCCCCCCCCCCCCCCCCCCCCCCCCCCCCCCCCCCCCCCCCCCCCCCCCCCCCCCCCCCCCCCCCCCCCCCCCCCCCCCCCCCCCCCCCCCCCCCCCCCCCCCCCCCCCCCCCCCCCCCCCCCCCCCCCCCCCCCCCCCCCCCCCCCCCCCCCCCCCCCCCCCCCCCCCCCCCCCCCCCCCCCCCCCCCCCCCCCCCCCCCCCCCCCCCCCCCCCCCCCCCCCCCCCCCCCCCCCCCCCCCCCCCCCCCCCCCCCCCCCCCCCCCCCCCCCCCCCCCCCCCCCCCCCCCCCCCCCCCCCCCCCCCCCCCCCCCCCCCCCCCCCCCCCCCCCCCCCCCCCCCCCCCCCCCCCCCCCCCCCCCCCCCCCCCCCCCCCCCCCCCCCCCCCCCCCCCCCCCCCCCCCCCCCCCCCCCCCCCCCCCCCCCCCCCCCCCCCCCCCCCCCCCCCCCCCCCCCCCCCCCCCCCCCCCCCCCCCCCCCCCCCCCCCCCCCCCCCCCCCCCCCCCCCCCCCCCCCCCCCCCCCCCCCCCCCCCCCCCCCCCCCCCCCCCCCCCCCCCCCCCCCCCCCCCCCCCCCCCCCCCCCCCCCCCCCCCCCCCCCCCCCCCCCCCCCCCCCCCCCCCCCCCCCCCCCCCCCCCCCCCCCCCCCCCCCCCCCCCCCCCCCCCCCCCCCCCCCCCCCCCCCCCCCCCCCCCCCCCCCCCCCCCCCCCCCCCCCCCCCCCCCCCCCCCCCCCCCCCCCCCCCCCCCCCCCCCCCCCCCCCCCCCCCCCCCCCCCCCCCCCCCCCCCCCCCCCCCCCCCCCCCCCCCCCCCCCCCCCCCCCCCCCCCCCCCCCCCCCCCCCCCCCCCCCCCCCCCCCCCCCCCCCCCCCCCCCCCCCCCCCCCCCCCCCCCCCCCCCCCCCCCCCCCCCCCCCCCCCCCCCCCACCCCCCCCCCCCCCCCCCCCCCCCCCCCCCCCCCCCCCCCCCCCCCCCCCCCCCCCCCGCCCCCCCCCCCCCCCCCCCCCCCCCCCCCCCCCCCCCCCCCCCCCCCCCCCCCCCCCCCCCCCCCCCCCCCCCCCCCCCCCCCCCCCCCCCCCCCCCCCCCCCCCCCCCCCCCCCCCCCCCCCCCCCCCCCCCCCCCCCCCCCCCCCCCCCCCCCCCCCCCCCCCCCCCCCCCCCCCCCCCCCCCCCCCCCCCCCCCCCCCCCCCCCCCCCCCCCACCCCCCCCCCCCCCCCCCCCCCCCCCCCCCCCCCCCCCCCCCCCCCCCCCCCCCCCCCCCCCCCCCCCCCCCCCACCCCCCCCCCCCCCCCCCCCCCCCCCCCCCCCCCCCCCCCCCCCCCCCCCCCCCCCCCCCCCCCCCCCCCCCCCCCCCCCCCCCCCCCCCCCCCCCCCCCCCCCCCCCCCCCCCCCCCCCCCCCCCCCCCCCCCCCCCCCCCCCCCCCCCCCCCCCCCCCCCCCCCCCCCCCCCCCCCCCCCCCCCCCCCCCCCCCCCCCCCCCCCCCCCCCCCCCCCCCCCCCCCCCCCCCCCCCCCCCCCCCCCCCCCCCCCCCCCCCCCCCCCCCCCCCCCCCCCCCCCCCCCCCCCCCCCCCCCCCCCCCCCCCCCCCCCCCCCCCCCCCCCCCCCCCCCCCCCCCCCCCCCCCCCCCCCCCCCCCCCCCCCCCCCCCCCCCCCCCCCCCCCCCCCCCCCCCCCCCCCCCCCCCCCCCCCCCCCCCCCCCCCCCCCCCCCCCCCCCCCCCCCCCCCCCCCCCACCCCCCCCCCCCCCCCCCCCCCCCCCCCCCCCCCCCCCCCCCCCCCCCCCCCCCCCCCCCCCCCCCCCCCCCCCCCCCCCCCCCCCCCCCCCCCCCCCCCCCCCCCCCCCCCCCCCCCCCCCCCCCCCCCCCCCCCCCCCCCCCCCCCCCCCCCCCCCCCCCCCCCCCCCCCCCCCCCCCCCCCCCCCCCCCCCCCCCCCCCCCCCCCCCCCCCCCCCCCCCCCCCCCCCCCCCCCCCCCCCCCCCCCCCCCCCCCCCCCCCCCCCCCCCCCCCCCCCCCCCCCCCCCCCCCCCCCCCCCCCCCCCCCCCCCCCCCCCCCCCCCCCCCCCCCCCCCCCCCCCCCCCCCCCCCCCCCCCCCCCCCCCCCCCCCCCCCCCCCCCCCCCCCCCCCCCCCCCCCCCCCCCCCCCCCCCCCCCCCCCCCCCCCCCCCCCCCCCCCCCCCCCCCCCCCCCCCCCCCCCCCCCCCCCCCCCCCCCCCCCCCCCCCCCCCCCCCCCCCCCCCCCCCCCCCCCCCCCCCCCCCCCCCCCCCCCCCCCCCCCCCCCCCCCCCCCCCCCCCCCCCCCCCCCCCCCCCCCCCCCCCCCCCCCCCCCCCCCCCCCCCCCCCCCCCCCCCCCCCCCCCCCCCCCCCCCCCCCCCCCCCCCCCCCCCCCCCCCCCCCCCCCCCCCCCCCCCCCCCCCCCCCCCCCCCCCCCCCCCCCCCCCCCCCCCCCCCCCCCCCCCCCCCCCCCCCCCCCCCCCCCCCCCCCCCCCCCCCCCCCCCCCCCCCCCCCCCCCCCCCCCCCCCCCCCCCCCCCCCCCCCCCCCCCCCCCCCCCCCCCCCCCCCCCCCCCCCCCCCCCCCCCCCCCCCCCCCCCCCCCCCCCCCCCCCCCCCCCCCCCCCCCCCCCCCCCCCCCCCCCCCCCCCCCCCCCCCCCCCCCCCCCCCCCCCCCCCCCCCCCCCCCCCCCCCCCCCCCCCCCCCCCCCCCCCCCCCCCCCCCCCCCCCCCCCCCCCCCCCCCCCCCCCCCCCCCCCCCCCCCCCCCCCCCCCCCCCCCCCCCCCCCCCCCCCCCCCCCCCCCCCCCCCCCCCCCCCCCCCCCCCCCCCCCCCCCCCCCCCCCCCCCCCCCCCCCCCCCCCCCCCCCCCCCCCCCCCCCCCCCCCCCCCCCCCCCCCCCCCCCCCCCCCCCCCCCCCCCCCCCCCCCCCCCCCCCCCCCCCCCCCCCCCCCCCCCCCCCCCCCCCCCCCCCCCCCCCCCCCCCCCCCCCCCCCCCCCCCCCCCCCCCCCCCCCCCCCCCCCCCCCCCCCCCCCCCCCCCCCCCCCCCCCCCCCCCCCCCCCCCCCCCCCCCCCCCCCCCCCCCCCCCCCCCCCCCCCCCCCCCCCCCCCCCCCCCCCCCCCCCCCCCCCCCCCCCCCCCCCCCCCCCCCCCCCCCCCCCCCCCCCCCCCCCCCCCCCCCCCCCCCCCCCCCCCCCCCCCCCCCCCCCCCCCCCCCCCCCCCCCCCCCCCCCCCCCCCCCCCCCCCCCCCCCCCCCCCCCCCCCCCCCCCACCCCCCCCCCCCCCCCCCCCCCCCCCCCCCCCCCCCCCCCCCCCCCCCCCCCCCCCCCCCCCCCCCCCCCCCCCCCCCCCCCCCCCCCCCCCCCCCCCCCCCCCCCCCCCCCCCCCCCCCCCCCCCCCCCCCCCCCCCCCCCCCCCCCCCCCCCCCCCCCCCCCCCCCCCCCCCCCCCCCCCCCCCCCCCCCCCCCCCCCCCCCCCCCCCCCCCCCCCCCCCCCCCCCCCCCCCCCCCCCCCCCCCCCCCCCCCCCCCCCCCCCCCCCCCCCCCCCCCCCCCCCCCCCCCCCCCCCCCCCCCCCCCCCCCCCCCCCCCCCCCCCCCCCCCCCCCCCCCCCCCCCCCCCCCCCCCCCCCCCCCCCCCCCCCCCCCCCCCCCCCCCCCCCCCCCCCCCCCCCCCCCCCCCCCCCCCCCCCCCCCCCCCCCCCCCCCCCCCCCCCCCCCCCCCCCCCCCCCCCCCCCCCCCCCCCCCCCCCCCCCCCCCCCCCCCCCCCCCCCCCCCCCCCCCCCCCCCCCCCCCCCCCCCCCCCCCCCCCCCCCCCCCCCCCCCCCCCCCCCCCCCCCCCCCCCCCCCCCCCCCCCCCCCCCCCCCCCCCCCCCCCCCCCCCCCCCCCCCCCCCCCCCCCCCCCCCCCCCCCCCCCCCCCCCCCCCCCCCCCCCCCCCCCCCCCCCCCCCCCCCCCCCCCCCCCCCCCCCCCCCCCCCCCCCCCCCCCCCCCCCCCCCCCCCCCCCCCCCCCCCCCCCCCCCCCCCCCCCCCCCCCCCCCCCCCCCCCCCCCCCCCCCCCCCCCCCCCCCCCCCCCCCCCCCCCCCCCCCCCCCCCCCCCCCCCCCCCCCCCCCCCCCCCCCCCCCCCCCCCCCCCCCCCCCCCCCCCCCCCCCCCCCCCCCCCCCCCCCCCCCCCCCCCCCCCCCCCCCCCCCCCCCCCCCCCCCCCCCCCCCCCCCCCCCCCCCCCCCCCCCCCCCCCCCCCCCCCCCCCCCCCCCCCCCCCCCCCCCCCCCCCCCCCCCCCCCCCCCCCCCCCCCCCCCCCCCCCCCCCCCCCCCCCCCCCCCCCCCCCCCCCCCCCCCCCCCCCCCCCCCCCCCCCCCCCCCCCCCCCCCCCCCCCCCCCCCCCCCCCCCCCCCCCCCCCCCCCCCCCCCCCCCCCCCCCCCCCCCCCCCCCCCCCCCCCCCCCCCCCCCCCCCCCCCCCCCCCCCCCCCCCCCCCCCCCCCCCCCCCCCCCCCCCCCCCCCCCCCCCCCCCCCCCCCCCCCCCCCCCCCCCCCCCCCCCCCCCCCCCCCCCCCCCCCCCCCCCCCCCCCCCCCCCCCCCCCCCCCCCCCCCCCCCCCCCCCCCCCCCCCCCCCCCCCCCCCCCCCCCCCCCCCCCCCCCCCCCCCCCCCCCCCCCCCCCCCCCCCCCCCCCCCCCCCCCCCCCCCCCCCCCCCCCCCCCCCCCCCCCCCCCCCCCCCCCCCCCCCCCCCCCCCCCCCCCCCCCCCCCCCCCCCCCCCCCCCCCCCCCCCCCCCCCCCCCCCCCCCCCCCCCCCCCCCCCCCCCCCCCCCCCCCCCCCCCCCCCCCCCCCCCCCCCCCCCCCCCCCCCCCCCCCCCCCCCCCCCCCCCCCCCCCCCCCCCCCCCCCCCCCCCCCCCCCCCCCCCCCCCCCCCCCCCCCCCCCCCCCCCCCCCCCCCCCCCCCCCCCCCCCCCCCCCCCCCCCCCCCCCCCCCCCCCCCCCCCCCCCCCCCCCCCCCCCCCCCCCCCCCCCCCCCCCCCCCCCCCCCCCCCCCCCCCCCCCCCCCCCCCCCCCCCCCCCCCCCCCCCCCCCCCCCCCCCCCCCCCCCCCCCCCCCCCCCCCCCCCCCCCCCCCCCCCCCCCCCCCCCCCCCCCCCCCCCCCCCCCCCCCCCCCCCCCCCCCCCCCCCCCCCCCCCCCCCCCCCCCCCCCCCCCCCCCCCCCCCCCCCCCCCCCCCCCCCCCCCCCCCCCCCCCCCCCCCCCCCCCCCCCCCCCCCCCCCCCCCCCCCCCCCCCCCCCCCCCCCCCCCCCCCCCCCCCCCCCCCCCCCCCCCCCCCCCCCCCCCCCCCCCCCCCCCCCCCCCCCCCCCCCCCCCCCCCCCCCCCCCCCCCCCCCCCCCCCCCCCCCCCCCCCCCCCCCCCCCCCCCCCCCCCCCCCCCCCCCCCCCCCCCCCCCCCCCCCCCCCCCCCCCCCCCCCCCCCCCCCCCCCCCCCCCCCCCCCCCCCCCCCCCCCCCCCCCCCCCCCCCCCCCCCCCCCCCCCCCCCCCCCCCCCCCCCCCCCCCCCCCCCCCCCCCCCCCCCCCCCCCCCCCCCCCCCCCCCCCCCCCCCCCCCCCCCCCCCCCCCCCCCCCCCCCCCCCCCCCCCCCCCCCCCCCCCCCCCCCCCCCCCCCCCCCCCCCCCCCCCCCCCCCCCCCCCCCCCCCCCCCCCCCCCCCCCCCCCCCCCCCCCCCCCCCCCCCCCCCCCCCCCCCCCCCCCCCCCCCCCCCCCCCCCCCCCCCCCCCCCCCCCCCCCCCCCCCCCCCCCCCCCCCCCCCCCCCCCCCCCCCCCCCCCCCCCCCCCCCCCCCCCCCCCCCCCCCCCCCCCCCCCCCCCCCCCCCCCCCCCCCCCCCCCCCCCCCCCCCCCCCCCCCCCCCCCCCCCCCCCCCCCCCCCCCCCCCCCCCCCCCCCCCCCCCCCCCCCCCCCCCCCCCCCCCCCCCCCCCCCCCCCCCCCCCCCCCCCCCCCCCCCCCCCCCCCCCCCCCCCCCCCCCCCCCCCCCCCCCCCCCCCCCCCCCCCCCCCCCCCCCCCCCCCCCCCCCCCCCCCCCCCCCCCCCCCCCCCCCCCCCCCCCCCCCCCCCCCCCCTTTCTACAATGCCCTGTCCTTGGGGTTTATATGGGATACCAGTAACATGTTTAATATTAAGCTGGGCACAGAACTCTTTGAAAGAGGCGCTGGTATATCCAGGGCCATTATCAGTCTTAAGTATCTTAGGTATGGGCATAAAGGCAAGGCAAAAAAATCACATGACTAATAATATTTTTGGTTGCCTCACCAGATTGTAGTGAGGCACAAAGAAAACCACTGAAGGTATCAATAGAAACATATATATATTTAAGCTTAACAAAAGGGGTAAAATGAATAACATCCATTTGCCATATCTCTCCTGGGTTGAGGGTATGAGGGTACACCCCCAAATGTAATTCAGGTAGGAGGGTGAGACAACCCTGGCACTGACACACTATCTGGTGGGCTTGTTCTCTTGTAATAGAGAACATCTGTCGGAGTGCCGGGAGCCAAGCCCAGGAAATTACCTGGTGTTTTAGAAAGTCTAGTCAGTACAAGGTTAAGAAAGGACATTCACAGGTCTCAGGTCCCAGGAACCTAAAGAACGTCTGGCATTTCCTTGGAGCTGATTATGACAGTGGGATGGTCTAGGGTGATAAGATTATGACAGTGGGATTGTCTAGGGCAATAAGATTATGACAGTGGACTGGTCTTAGACAGTAAGGATTCCATAGTAAGATAGCCCTAAACAATGTCCCTCGCCCTAACTTCCCGGTTTGCTGTGTCTTTATAACCTGCTCCCAAAATTAAAGTTTCAGAGCTTGATCAGAACCCAGACTTGCTCTCATTCTTTGTGTCTCTTGTCCTTTCATTCGTTTGCCCCCTTCCCTAAGGTCTCATCGAATCCCCGTGGGCCAGGGCATCGGAGGGTCTGGGCATTTAGATTATGTAATTGGTGGGCCTTTTGTGACTGTTGTACAGGATCAGAAGGCAGGGCCAAGGTAGCCAAGGTAAATGGAGACCCTTGGTTGGCCCTATCAAAGAGGTCATTTCCCTCGCTTAGAGGTCCAGGAAGACCAGAGTGGGTGCGTATGTGACCCACAAAAAATGGATGGGATCCAGCTAAATTTATCTCCTGAAGCTCAGAAAAGAGGAGGGAAGCATTTGTAGACGGCCTTGTAAAGGGAAATGGTCTCTAACAGAGCCACTGATTGAGCCACATTTGCACTCTCAGTAAAAAGATTAAAGGCACAATCTGGGAAAGTCTTAAAGACTTGAATAACAGCACCCAATTCTCCCAACTGTGCTGAGGAAAATTTGGTCTGAAACTTAGAGACCTGTCCACCTATATTAAAGGCTGCAACCCAGAGGAGGATCCATCTGTAAAATTCAGTGGTGCTTGAGGAATGAGGATGTTCTTAGTCACTTTAGGAAAGACCACCGCTTGGTGTTCAAGAAATTGGATAAGTTTGTCAGAGGGAGAGTGGTTATCTATCTTTCCCTGAAATGAAATACAGTTAATAGCCCATTCATCTGAGGTCTGAAGTAGCCACCGAACTTGAGCAGCATCAATAGGGAATGCTGAGAAGGTCAGGGTCTCTACCAAAGAGCTTCAGGGAGGTCTCTCTTCCCATTCTTATGATCTGTGCCACCAAGGAAGAATAAACAGGTAGCACTTTAGAAGGGGTGGCAGGCAAATGAAGCCAATACAAAGGTCTAGTCTGTTACAACAATCCCATGGGGGCAAACATGGTGGGAAGGACCAATACCATAAGGGGGAGGTTGGAGAATAATAGGTAACAGTCTGTTGTTGAATGGCTTTCTCCATGACCTTAAGGGCGAAGGTGGCCTCAGGGGTTAAGGCACGGGGTGAGGAGGAGTCAGAATCTCCTCGAAGAATATCAAATAGAGGTTTAAGTTCTCCAGTTGTTACTTTTAGATAGGGGCACAACCAATTTATGTCTCCCAAGAGACATTGAAAGTCATTAAGTGTTTGTAAGGAATCTTTTCTAAGTTCAATTTTTTGAGAGAAAACTTTAGAGGGGTGAAGCTGAAAACCCAAGAATAAATGTGGGGGCTGTAGCTGGGCCTTCTCAGGGGCAATCTGCAAGCCCGAGGCCTTGGAGGGCAGTTACCAACTCCTGGCCCACCCTGGGCAAGGTGGTCTCATCAGGGCTAGCCAGAAGAATGTCATCCATATAATGGACAATATATAACTCAGGGTATTTAAGGCAAAAAGGGTCAGTGGCCTGGGCCACAAACTTTTTTGGGGACTATTGGCCCTGCCTTGAGGTAGGACCCTCCACTGAATTCATGGAGATGGCCCAATGCAATTAACAACAGGAAGGCTACAGGCAAAATGTTTACAAGTTCTCTGTGTGTAAGTGGATGCAGAAAAAACAATCTTTCAAATCAATAACCATCTTATTGTAACTCTTAGGTATTGCCACGGGGGAGGGGAGGCCAGGCTGGAGGGCTCCAATTGGGACCATAGTCTTATTAATTTCTCTGAGGTCCTGGAGCAGTCTCCATTTGCCCCCTTTCTATTGTATCACAAAATGGGTGTATTCCAAGGGGAGATGGAGGGTTCAATGTGGCCAGCATCTAACTGTTCCTGTACCAACTGAGTGGCAGCTAAAAGTTTATGTTGAGGGAGGGACCATTGGTCGACCCAGACAGGTAAATCTGACTTCCAGGTGATCTTATCTGTCTTGTGTGCAGGGGAAGCAATGGTCCTTAAGAAAAATTTGAATCATAACCTAGTCCTGAGCGTGAGGTCTTTGGTGTAACAGCAATTGGGGTGGGGATCCCTTGGTTGCATCTGCCCAAGCCTTGTCCAGGGATGAACCCCTGGTCCAGCATGAGGTAGGTAACAACTGCAGAGAGGCTAAACGTAAGAACTCCCATTTGACTCAATATATCTCGACCCCGTAAGTTTATAGGGAGGCCAGGTACAATGAATGGTCTAACATGTCCAGTATTACCCTCAGGATCCTCCCAAGTGAGCAACTGGGAGCTTTGAAGGGTGTTGGTGGACTGACCAATGCCTTGAAGGTGAGTTAAAGAAGGCTGACAGGGCCAAGAGGAGGGCCAATAGGCCTGTGAAATAACTCTGGAGTCCATTCCTGAGTCAAGTATGCCCACAAAGTTTTTGCCATTAAGTTTCAGTTTTAATTGTGGGCACTCCTTGTGAGAGCCTTTAGACCCAATAGACATCAGAAAACTCTGGGGTGGAAGCACCCCATGATGGGCCCAAGGAAGGTGTGGAAGTGTCTACTGGAAGGGGAAAGGCCTGTGCAAGGCACTGTCCCTGGCGAATGTGAAGGGGCCCTCTAGAACTAATGACCAATACTTTAATTTCTCCAGAGTAATTGTTATCAACGATTGAAGGGAAATTGGTAATGCCTTGGAGAGTGGCAGATGCTCTGCCCAAGATAAGATAATAAGTCTGTGGTGGGGGAGGCCCTAAAGACAACATTAGGGATCATCTGAACTCCTCCTCCAGCTTCTAATATTGTATTGGAGGAGGCACAGAGGTCCAATCCTGCACTCTCTAGGGTAGCCCTACAGAGGGCTGTGGATGGTTTGGGAGCTGTTGATGGAAGGTTTCATGTGGCCCTGCCTGGCTGTTTTCCTGAGGCTGGCAGGAAGGAGACTGGCTAAGTGGTCTGGGTCTGGCTCCGCATCCTGTTTCCCTGAAGGGGGATGGAGTGGTTGGCCAAAATATCAGTTTTGGAACTGGCAGGCAGTATCCCAATATTTGCCTAGCCTGCAGCGAGGGCAAGAGGTCATTGGAAGTGAATGCTCTACCTTCCATTGAGGTGGGGGCTGAGCCATGGGTTTAACCTGAGGGCACTGTTTAGCAAAATGGCCCAGGTGACCACATCTAAAAGAGGTGGATACGTTTGCCCCACCACTAGTAGCTGTAGTGGCCGCTCCCACAGCCAGATTGATGGCTTGTGAGACCTTCTGGGCAAAGGGATCTACATCCTTGCAGATATAAATCATCTCATCTAAATCTTTATTTTTATATTTCCCTCGAAGGGCAGCCCTACAGGCAGAGTTAGCATTTTCATAAGCAAGCTGCTGAAGAAGTTTATTGTCTCCCTGGCCAGGTCCCAAGGATCTCTCAGCTGCCTCCAGGAGGTGGGCAACAAATTCTGAAAATTCTTCTTGATTGCCCTGAATGATCTTGGTCAAGGGGGAAAGGACAGAGCCTTTCATGGGAATGGCTCTCCAGGCACTCATAGCTGCTGAGGAAGACTGAGCCAAGAGACCCAGAGAAAATGTTTGCTGTATTTGGTTATAGGCATATTTCCCTCAATCTAGGAGTTTATCAAGTGTCCATTTATTGGCGGGTGAGCATGAGCTTGAGAAATTGACTTGTGCCTGACACCTAAAACGATCTGCCAAATCAGCCTGCCAAGAGAGAAATTGTCCCCGAGTTAATATGGCCTGGGCAACTGTCAACCACTCATTGGGTGTTAAATATCCACCTGCCCCAAGGCTTTCAAGAAGGGAAAGAGTGAAGGGAGCATTGGGCCCATAATTCCTAACAGCTGAATTTAATTTTTCTAACTGTTTAAAGTAGAGTCTTTTTAATGATAGTAGGATTCTCCATAGGGCACACGTTTTCATTTTCTGTCACAGCAGTGCCCTTATCCCTGCTTCCACCTTCTGGCTCTGTTTCATCCTCATCTCCAGAAGACGGACTCTGTCCCCAGTTGGGGGCAAGAAGGCTGGGAAGGTTTATGAGAGGACCATGAACAGGAAGGGGGCATGGGGCATGAGGAGGAAGAAGGAGCAGCAGGCATGTGGCTGTGTGAACGCTGAGCACTAGACCAGGAAGGGGGAGGGAGTGGCGGGGTCTGTGAGGAGCTAGAATCATGAGCCGCAAGGTGTCTGAGGAGGGATACCCTGAGAGCGGGTGACAGGGAAAACCAAACATTGAGAGTCCTGCGCAGGGGAGGAGGCACAAAGGGCTGAGAGCCTTGAAATTTGCTCCTGAAGGTGGAAGATGTCTTCCAATTCATGGACCTGAGAAGAAAGGCAGGTCTTCATGTCAGAGAGAGAAACAGACAGGGTAGCAGTGAAAGTACAAAACCGCAGAAATAAGAAGTGATGTGGAGACCGAGGGAACTGGCGTTAGCGTGAGGTTCCTGGCTTCTGAAAGTACACAACATAAATGTCCTTCCCACTGTCCACCACAGAGACATTCTTCCCACTGTCCAGCACAGAGAGGTCCTCTCTACTGTCCATCAAAGTGATGTCCTTTCCACTGTCCACCACAAGGATGTCGTCCCCACTTTCCACAACAGGGATGTTCTTTCCACTGTCCACAACAGGGACGTCCTACCCATGTCTACCACAGGGAAGTCCTCTCAAATCTTCACCACAGGTAGTTCCTCTCCACTGTCCACCACAGGGACATCAAATCAACTGTCCACCACAGAAATATACTCCCCACTGTCCACAACAGTGATGTCCTTCCCACTGTGCACCACAGAGACGTTCTACACACTGCCTCTCCACAGGGACATCCTACCCACTGTCTACCACAGGGATGTCCTTCTCACTGTCCACCAAAGTGACGTTCTTTCTACTCTCCACCAAAGGTACATCTTTCAACTGTCCACCACAAAGACTATCCTCCCCACTGTCCATCACAGGGACATCCTCCCCACTGACCACAACAAGGACGACCTTCATACAATCCACCATAGAGAATTCCTCATTGTTGTCCACTAAAGGGACGTCCTTCCCACTGTCCACCACAGGGACATCCTCCAAATTGTCCACCACAGTGACGTCCTTCTCACCGTTCACCACTGAGACATCTTAACCCACTTTGCCCAACAGGGACATTTTCCTGTGCACAACAGGGATATTCCTCACCACTGTGCACCTCAGGGATATCCTCCTTTGCACACTAGGGATGTCAGCAACACCCTCCACCCAGAGTTATCCTCTGCACACTCTACGACAGGGACATCCTCCCCAGTAATCCAACAAAGAAACGTCTTTCCCACTATTAACCACAGGGATGTCATCCTTAAATGTCCGAACACAGGAAAGTCTGATTCACTGTCCACCACAGGGATGTCCTTACCCCTGTCTACCACAGGGATGTCCTCCCCACTGTACACAACAGGGATGTTCTTTCCACTATTCAACACAAGGAGGTCCTTCCCAATATTGACAACAGAGACGTCCTCCCCAGTGTCCACCACAGGACCATACTACACACTGTCTACCACAGGGACGTACTACCCACTGTCTACCACAAAGAGGTCCTCTCCATGGACCACCACAGAGATATCATTTCAACGGTCCACCACAGAAATATTCTCCCCACTGTCCACAACAGGGACCTCCTTCCAATGTCCACCAAAGGGAGGTCCTCTCTACTGTCCATAAAAGAGATGTCCTTTCCACAATCCACCACAGGGACATCCTTCCCACTGTCCACAAAAGATGTGTCCTCCCCACTGTCCACCACAGTTAGGTCCTCCCAACTGTCAACCACAGGGACGTTTTTTCCACGGTCCACAAAACAGATGCCCTTCCCACTGTCCACCACAGGGATATCCTCCTGTGTCCTACAAGGACATCCTTACCTACTGTCCACAACATGGTTGTCCTCAACAATATGCACTACAGGGAAGTCCTCACTGCCAGTCCACCACACGGAATATCCTCTGCACTGTAAACTACAGGGACATCCTACCCACTGTCCACCACAGGCAGGTCCTCCCCTCTGTCCACCACAGGGACATCCTTCTGTCTGTCCACCACAATGATGTCCTCTCCACTGTCCTCCAAAGGGACATCCTTCCCACTGTCGACCACAAGGACGTCATTTCAACTGTCCACTGAAGGGAAGACCTCTTCACTGTCCACCACAGGGATGCCCTGTCCACTGTACACCACAGGGACATCCTCCTGTGCACAACAGGGATGTTCTTACCACTGTCCAACCCAGAGATGTCTTCTGCACTCCCCACTACAAGGACATCCTTTTCACTCTCCATCAAAGTGAACATTGTCTTGTGCACCACAGGAGCGTTGTCCTTACTGTCCACAAGCTGTCATCCACACTGTCCACCACAGGGAAATCCTCTCAACTCTCCAACACAGGCACATCCTCCCATCTGTCTAAAACATGGATGTGGTCTCAACTATCAAACACAGCAAAGTCCTTCCCACTGTAAACAACAGGGACATCCTCCCCACTGTTCACCACAGGGATGTCCTTTCCACTTTCCACCTAAGTGACTTCCTCTCCTCTGTCCATAAGAGGGACATTCTTCCCACAGTTTACCACAAGGAGATCTTTCCCAATGTCCACAACAGAGATGTTTTTCCTACAGTCAACAACATAAATGTCCTTCCCACTGTCCACCACACGGACCTCCTTCCACCTGTTCACCACAGGGAGGTGCTTTGTACTCTCCATCAAAGTTATGTAGTTTCCACTGTCAACCACAGGGACACCCTCCCCACTGTCCACAATAGGAATGTTCTTTCCACCTTCCACCACAGGGACGTCCTGCCCATTGTCCACCACAGGACCACACTACACACTGTCTACCACAGGAACGTACTACCCACTGTCTACCACAAAGAGGTCCTCTCCACAGTCCACCACAGAGACATCATTTCAATGGTCCACCACAGAAATATTCTCCCCACTGTCCATAACAGGGACCTCCTTCACAATGTCCACCACAAGGAGGTCCTCTCTACTGTCGATCAAAGTGATGTCCTTTCCACAATCCACCACAGGGACGTCCTACCCACTGTCCACAAAAGATGTGTCCTCCCCAATGTCCACCAGAGTTAGGTCCTTCCAACTGTCAACCACAGGGACGTTTTTTCCACGGTCCACAAAACAGATGACCTTCCCACTGTCCACCACAGGGATATCCTCCTGTGTCCTACAAGGACATCCTTACCACTGTGCACAACATGGTTGTCCTCAACAATATGCACTACAGGGAAGTCCTCACCTGCCATCCACCACACGAATATCCTCTGCACTGTAAACTACAGGGACATCCTACCCACTGTCCACCACAGGCAGGTCCTCCCCTCTGTCCACCACAGGGACATCTTTCTTTCTGTCCACCACAATGATGTCCTCTCCACTGTCCTCCAAAGGGACGTCCTTCCCACTGTCGACCACAAGGCCGTCATTTCAACTTTCCACCAAAGGGAAGACCTCTTCACTGTCCACCACAGGGATGTCCTTCCCACTCGTAAACCACAGGGACATCCTCCTGTGCACAACAGGGATGTTCTTACCTACTGTCCCTACCCAGAGATGTCTTCTGCACTCCCCACTACAAGGACATCCTTTTCACTCTCCACCAAAGAAACATTGTCTTGTGCACCACAGGAGCATTGTCCTTACTGTCCACAAGGCCGTCATCCACACTGTCCAGCACAGGGAAATCCTCTCAACAATCCAACACAGGGACATCCTCCCAACTGTCCACAACACAGGATGTCCTCTCAACAATCAAACACAGCAAAGTCCTTCCCACTGTAAACAACAGGGACATCCTCCCCACTGTGCACCACAAGGACATCCAGCTGTGCACAACAGGGATATCCTAACCACTGTCTACCACAGGGATGTACTTCCCCACTGTCTAAAACAGGGATGTCCTTCCTATTGTACACCACATGGACATCCTCTAGTGGTCCAAAAAAAGAACTTCCTTCCAACAGTTAACCACAGGGACATCTTCCTAACTGTCCACCACACAAATATGTTCCCCACTATCCACTACAGAAATATCCATCCCACTGTACACAACAGGGATATACTCCCCACCTTCCTCCAAAAGGATGTTCATCCCAATGTTCACAACAGAAATGTCCTACACATGGTCCACCACAATGATATCCTCCCAACTCTCCACCACAAGGAGTTCCTCCCCACCGTCCACCACAGGGACCTTTCTTCCCACTGTCCACCAAAGGGACACCCTTCCTACTATCCACAACACAGACATCTTCCCCACATGGACATCTGTCCACCACATGGACATCCTTCCCACTGTCCACCACAGGGATGTCCTACCTCACAGTCTACCAGAGTATGGTCCTCCCCACTGTCCACCACAAGGACATCCTCCTGTGCACAAGAGGGATGTCCTCACCATTGTGCACCACAGGGACATATTTTGCATTGTTTACCATAGGGACGTCATTCCTACTGTCTACAAAAGTGAGGTTCTCCCTGCTGTCCACCACAGGGGCATCCTTACCACTGTCCATGACAGGGTCGTCCTCACCACTGTCCACCATGGGTATGTCCTTCCCATTTTTCACTAGAGGGACATCTTCCCCAATGTGCACAAAAGAGACATTCTTTTACTGTCCACCACAGGGATGTCCTTCCCACTGTCCACCAGAGAGAGCATCTCCCTGCTCTCCACCAAAGGGACTATTCTTCCCACTGTCCACCATAGAATGTCCTTTCCACTGTCCACCACAGGTACATCCTCTCCACTGTCCACCAGAGGGGAAAATCTTTCCCACTGCTCCACCACATGGCGTTCCTCCCTAATGACCACCAGAGGGACATCCTTCCTACTGTTCACCACAAGGAGGTCTTTCTCAATGTCCACAACAGTGACATCCTTCCCACAGTCCACAACATATATTTCCTTCCAATGTCAACCACAGGGACCTCCTTCTCACTGTCCACCACAGGGAAGTGCTCTATACTGTCCACCACAGGTATGTCCCTTACACTGTCCACCACAATGATGTCCTCTGCCCTGTCCACAACAGGCATATCATTTCCATGGTCCACCACAGGGACCTCCTTCCCAGTGTACACCACAGGGGGGTCCTCTCTACTGTCCACCACAGAGATGTCCTTTCCACTGTTCACCAAAGCAATGTCCTCCACACTGTCCACAACAGGCATGTCCTTCCCACTGTCCAGCAAAGTAAGGTACACCCTACTGTCCACAACAGGAATGTACTTCCCAATGTTCACTAAATTATGTCCTCCCCTATGTCCACCAGAGAGACATCCTTCCCACTGTTCACCACATGGTGTTTCTCCCCACTGTCCACGCGAGGGACATGCTTCCCACGGTCCACCACACAAAAGTCCTTCCAAATGTCCACAACATGGACGTCCTTCCCACAATCCAAAACATAAATGTCCTCCCCACTGTCCAACACATAGACCTACTTCCCACTGTGCACAACAGAAAGATCCTCTCTACTCTCCACCAGAGGGAATGTCCTTACCACTGTTCACCTAAGTGACGTCCTCCCCTCTGTCCCCAAGAGGGACATTCTTCTCACCGTTCACTAGAAGAGGTCTTTCCCACTGTCCACAACAGAGATGTTCTTCCCACAGTTTACAACATAAATGTCCTTCCCACTGTCCACCACAGGGAGGTCTTCTCTAGCTGTCCATCTAAGTGATGTCCTTTCCACTATCCACCACAGGGATGTCCTCTCAATTGTCCACAACAGGCATGTTCTTTCCACTGTCCACCACAGAAAGGTACACCCTGATGTCCACAACAGGAACGTCCTTCCCAATGTCCACTAAATGATGTCCTTTCCTATGTCCACCACAGAGACATCCTTAAACTGTCCACCACATGGTGTTTCTCCCTACTGTCCACGAGAAGGACATGATTTCCACTGTTCAGCACTCGGAGGTCCTTCCTAATGTCCACAACATTGACGTCCTTCCCACAATATACAACATAAATATTCTCCCCACTGTCCCACACATGGACCTTCTTCCCACTGTTCACCACAGAAAGGTCCTATCTACTGTCCACCACAAGGATGTCCTTACCAATGTACAAACCAGTGATATCCTCCCCATTGCCCACAACATTGATTTCCTTCTCACTGTCCACAAAAGAAAGGTGTTCCCCACTGACCACCACAGGGATGTTCTTCTCACTGTCCACCTAAGTGATGTCCTCACCTCTGTCCACAAGAGGGACATTCTTCCCAAAGTTCACCACAAGAAGGTCTTTCCTAATGTCCACAACAGAGGCGTTCTTCCCACAAGTCCACAACATAAAAGTCCTTCACACTGTCCATCACAGGGACCTCCTTCCCACTGTTCACCACAGTGACGTCCTCCCCAGTGTCCACCACAGAAACGTACTACCCACTGTCCACCAGAGATATGTCCTATCCTGCTGTCCACCACTGTTACATCCTTTCCACTTTCCATCATTAGGAGGTCCTCTCCACTGTCCACCACAGTAAAATCCTTTCCACTGTTCACCACAGGGACGGCCTTCCCAATATCCACGACTGGGAGGTCCTCACCACTGTCCACAACAGGGACGTCCTTTCCAATGTCCACCACAGAAACATACTCATCACTGTCTATCACAGGGACATCTTTACCACTGTCCAACAGACAGAGGTCCTCCATGCTGTCCACCACAGTGACGTCCTTCACACTGTCCACCACAGGGAGAACCTCCCCACTGTCTACAACAGGGACGTCCATTCCCATTGTCCACTACATGGACATCATTTCACTGTCCACAAAAAGGACTTCCTGCCCACTGTTTACCACAGGGACCTCTGCCTAACTGTCGACCACACAAATATGCTCCCAACTGTCCACTACAGAAACATCCATCCCACTGTACACAACAGGAAATTACTCCCCACTGTCCTTCACAAGGACGTCCATCACAGTGTCCACAGTGGTACTACCCACTGTCCACCACAGTTACATCCTCCCAACTGTCCACCCCAAGGAGTTCCTCCCCAACAGTCCACCACAGGATCATTCTTCCCACTGTTCACCACAGGGACATCCTCCTGTGTACTACAAGGACATGCTTACCCCTGTCCACAACATGGTTGTCCTCAACAATATGCACTACATGGAAGTTATCACCACAGTCCACCACAAGAATATCTTAAGCACTGTAAACCACAGGGACATCCTACCTACTGTCCACCACAGGGAGGTCCTCCCCTCCGTCTACCACAGGGACATCCTTCTGCCTGTCTACCACATTGTTGTCCTCAACACTGTCCTCCAAAGTGATGTCCTTCCCACAGTCGACCACAAGGATGACATTTCAATGGTCCATCACAGGGAAATCCTCTTCACTGTCCACTACAGGGATGTCCTTTCCACTGTACAACACAGGGACATCCTCCTGTGCACAACATGGATGATTTTACCATTGTCTACCCCAGAGATGTCTTCTGCACTCCCCACTACAAGGACATCATTCTCACTGTCCACCAAATAGACATTCTCTTGTGCACCACTGGAGCGTTGTTCTTACTGTCCACAAGGCCATCATCCACACTGTCTACTATAGTGAAATCCTCTTAACTCTCCAACACAGGGACATCCTTCTAACTGTCCATAACACGGATGTCCTCCCAAATATCAAACACAGCTAATCCTTCCCACTGAAAACAACAGGGACATCCTCCCCACTGTGCAACACAGGGACATCCCCCTGTGCACAACAGGGATTGTCCTAACCACTGTCCACAACAGTTATGTTCTCCGCACTCTCCACCATATGGACATCTTTCCAACTATGCACCACAGGGATATTCTCCAGTGCACCACAGTAATATCCTCCTCACTGTCCATCACAGGGAAATACTCCACACCGTCCACCACTTGGGTTTGCTCCCCACTGTCTCCAACAGTGATATCCTTCCCACTATTCAAACTAGAAAAGTCCTCCCCACTGTCCACAAAGATGACATCCTTAAGACTGTCCACTTCAGTGATATCCTCTCCTCAGATCATAACAGGGATCTCCTTCCCACTGTCCATCACAAGTAGGTGCTCCCCACTGTCCACCAGAGGCACACCCTTCGCACTGTCCACCACAAAGAGGTCTATCCCAATGTCCACAACAGGGATGTACTTCCCAC
The DNA here is from genome assembly GCF_011762505.2 of Arvicanthis niloticus. Lineage (NCBI taxonomy): Eukaryota > Metazoa > Chordata > Mammalia > Rodentia > Muridae > Arvicanthis > Arvicanthis niloticus. Next base: position 19,314 of record NW_023044984.1, read on the forward strand.
TGTCCACAACTTATATGTCCTATCCACTGTCCACCACAGGGACCTCCTTCCCACTGTCCACCACAGGGTAGTCCTCTCTACTGTCCATCACAAGTATGTCTTTTCCACTGTCTACCAGATTGACATCCTCGCCACTGTTTACAACAAACATGTATATACCACTGTCCACCACAGAAATGTTCTCTCCACTGTCCAACACAAGGAGGTCCTCCCAACTGTAAATCACAGGGATGTCCTTTCAACTGTTCACCATAGAGATATCCTTCCCATTATCCACCACAGGGACATCCTGTATACCACAAGGACATCCTTACCACTGTACACAACAAGGTTTTCCTCTCCAATGTCCACTACAGGGACGTCTTAACCACTGTCCACAACATGAATATCCTCCACACTGTAAACCACAGGGACATCCTACACATTGTCCACCACAGGGATGTCCTCCCCACTGTCCACAACAGGAACATTCTTCTGCCTGTCCACCACAGTGATGTCCTCCCCACTGTACATCTAAAGGGCATCCTCCTGTGCACAACATGGATGTTCTTACCACTGTACTCACCAGAGATGTCCTCTGAACTCCCCACTACAAGGACACCCTTCTCACTGTCCACCAAAGAGACATTCTCTTGTGCAACACAGGAACTTTGTTCTTACTACAAGTTCTTACTACAGTCTACAAGGCTGTCTTCTGCACTGTGCCAACACACTCCTCATCATTGTCCATCACTGGACATCTTTTTCACTGTCAACCAAAGAGAGGTCCTCCAAGATGTCCACCACAGTGACTTCCTTCCAACTAGTCCACAACAAGTAAAGTCCTCCTCACTGTCCAAAACAGGGATGTCCACCCCACTGTCCACCATATGGACGTCCTACCCACTAGCCATCACAGGGAGGTCCTTCCTACTGTCAACCATAGAGAGGTCCTCCCAGCTGTCCAAAACAGGAACATCCTTCTCACTGTTCAACACAAAGACATCCTCCCCACTGTGCACCACAGGGACATCCTCCTGTGCACAACAGTGATGTGCCTCACCCTTGTGCAGTACAGGAACGTCTGCCTTTGAACACCAGGAATGTCCTCACCACAGTTTACCTCAGAGATGTCCTCTGCACACTCCAAGGCAGGGACATCATATCCAATTTCCACCAAAGGACATTCTCCTTTGCATCATAGAAACTTCCTCAACACTCTCCACCAAAGGACGTCCTCCCCATTGTCCAACAAATGAATGTATTCCCCAAAGTCCACTAAAGAGAAGTCCTTTCCACTGTCCACAACAGGGACGTCCTTCCCACTGTCCACCACAGAGAGTTCCTCCCAGCTCTCCACCACAGGGATGTCCTTCTCACTGTTCACCACAAGGACATCCTCCCCACTGTGCACAACAAGGACATCCTCCCATGCACAACAGGGATGTCCTCACCCTTGTGCACCACAGGAACATCTTCCTGTGCACACCATGGATGTCCTCAACACTGTCGACCCCAGAAATGTTCTCCACACAATCCACGACAGGGACATCATTCCCAATGTCTACCAAAGGGACATTCTCCTTTGCCCCAGAGAAACATCATCACCACTGTCCACCACAAGACATACTGACCACTGTCCACCACAGGGAAGTACTCCCCACTGTCCACCTAAGGTAAGTCCTCTCCTCTGTTTACAGCAGGGATGTCCTTCCAACTATCCACCACAGGGGGTCAGTTCCCACTGTCCACCAGAAAGACATACTTCCAACTGTCTACCACAGGGACTTATTCCCCTTGTCACCCAAAGTGACGTCCTCCCCACTTTCCACCACAGGGATGTTTTCCACACAGTCCAACACAGGGGTGTCCTCACCAAGGTCCACTACAGGGACATCCTTCCTACTGTCTACCACAGGGAGGTCCTCCCCACTGTCGACAACATGGATGTCCTTCCCACTGCAAAACAAAGAAATGTCCTTCCCACTGTCCACTACAGGGAAGTCCTCGCAACCATCCTCCACAGGGAGGTCCTCCGCATAGTCCACCACATGGATGTCCTCCACAGTGTAATCCACAGGCATGTACTCCTCAGTGTGAACTACAGTGAAGAACTCATCTCTCTATACCACAGGGATGTCCTTCCCATTGACAAACTCAGTGACTACCTCCCACTTTCCATCAGAGGGATATCCTACCCACTGTCCACCACAGAAAGGTTCTCCCTGCTGTCCACCACAGGGACATCTTTACCACTATTTACCACAGGGTCGTCTTCACCAATGTCCACCAGTGGGAAATCCTTCCCACTGTTCACCACAGGAACATCCTTTCCACTGTGCACCACAGGGACATTCTTTTGTGCATAACAGAAATGTTCTTACCACTGTCCATTGCAGAGATGTCCACTGCACTCTACACTCCAGGCCAATACTTCCCACTGTCCACCAAAAAGACGTTTTCATGTGCACCACAGGAACATCCTCCCTACTGTCCACATTGTCATCATCACCACTGTCCACCACAGTGATGTGCTCTGCACTCTCCAAAACAGGGACATCATTCCCAAGGTCCACCAAAATAGTGTTTTCCTGTTCACCACAGAAACGTCCTCCCCACTGTCCACCACAGGGATGTCCTCATCACTGTCCAGCACAGGGATGTCCTTTCCACTGTCCACCACAGAGAGTTCCTCCCAGCTATCCACCACAGGGATGTCCTCCCAACTGTCCACCAGAGGGATATCCTTCCCACTGTGCACCACAAGGAGGTCCTTCCCAATGTCCACAAAAGTGACATCTTTTTTAAAATCCACAACATAAACAGTCTTTCAAACTTTCCAGAACGGGGATATCCTTCTTACTGTCTACCACAAGGAGGTCCTCTCTACTGTCCACCACAGTGATGTCCTTTCCACTGTCCACCACAGGGACATCCTCCTCACTGTCCAGCACAAGGACATCCTTCCCACTGTCCAGTACAGAAAACACCACCCCACTGTCCATCACGGGAATGTCCTACACTTGGTCAGCCACAGAGACATCCTGCCCAATGTTCACCACAGGGATGTTCTCACCAATGTCCAACATAGAGTTGTCCTCAGCACTCTTCACCAAAGAGACATCTTTTTCCTGTCAACCCTAGACGTCCACGGGACTGTACACCACAGAGATATTTTCCTACTGTCCAGAACAGGGACGTCCTCACCAATGTCCACCACAGGGGTGTCCTTTTCCATAGTTCAAAACAGAAACATTCCCTTCTGTCTTCTCCTCTCTCTAGATGCCCTTCTGCTCTCTCCTCTGTCTGGATGCCCTTCTGTTCTCTCCTCTCTCTGGATTCCCTTCTGTCTTCTTCTCTCACTGGATGCCCTTCTGTTCTCTCCTCTTTCTGGATGCCCTTCTGTTCTCTCCTCTCTCTGGATGCATTTCTGTTCTCTCCTCTCTCTGGATTCCCGTATTTTTCTTCTCCTATCTCTGGATGCCCTTATGTCATCTCCTGTCTCTGGATGACCTTCTGTCTTCTCCTCTCTCCTGATGCCCTTCTGTTATCTCCTCTCTCTGAATGCCCTTCTGTTCTCTCCTCTCTCTGGATTTGCTTCTGTCTTCTACTTCTCTGGATGCCCTTCTGTTCTCTCCTCAATCTAGATGACCTTCTGTCTTCTCCTCTCTCTGTATGGCCTTCTGTACTATTTTATGTGGATGCCCTTCTTTGCTCTCCTCTCTCTGGATGCCCTTCTGCTCTCTCTTCACTGTGGAGGAAATTCTGTCCTCTCCTCTCTCTGGATGCCCTTCTGTCCACTCCTCTCTCACGAAGCCCTTCTGTCTTCTCCTATTTCTGGATGCCCTTCTGTTCTCTGCTCTCCCTAAATGCCCTTCTGTATTCTCCTCTCTCCCTATTCCCTTCTGTTCTCTTCTCTCTCCCGATGCCCTTCAATCCTCTTCTCTCTCTGGATGGCCTTCACTCTTCTTCTTTCTCTGAATGGGCTTCTGTTCTCTCCTCTTTCTGGATTCTCTCCTGTACTCTCATCTCTGCGGATGTGCTTATGTTCTCTCTTCTCTCAGGATGTCCTTCTGTCCTCTTTTCTCTCTGGATACGCTTCTGTCTTCTCCTTTCTCTGGTTGTCTTTCTGTTCTACCCTCCCTCTGGATGCCCTTTTGTCCTCTCCTCTCTCTGGATACCTTTCTATTCTATCCTCTCTCTGGATGCCCTTCTGTTCTCTCCTCTCTCTGGATTCCCTTCTGTCTTCTCCTCTCTGGATGCTCTTTTGTTCTTTTCTCTCCCTGGATGCCCTTCTGTCTTCTCCTCTCCCAGGATGCACATCTGTCTTCTTCTCCATCTAGATTCCTTCTCTCTTCTCCTCTATCCGGATGCCCTTCTGTTCTCTCCTCTCTCTGGAAGCACTTCTGTCTTCGCTGCTCTTTGGATGCCCTTCTGTTCTCACCTCTCTCTAGATACCCTTCTGTTCTCTCCTCTATCTAGATGCCCTCCTGTTCTCTCCTCTATGTAGATGCCCTTCTGTCTTCTCCTCTCTCTGTATGGCCTTCTTTACTTTTTTTGTGGATGCCCTTCTTTTCTCTCTTATCTCTGAAGGCCATACTGTCCTCTCCTCTATCTGGATGTTCTTCTGTCTTCTATCTACTGATGCCCTTCTGTCTTCTCCTCTTTCTGGATAACCTTCTGTTCTTTGCTCTCTCTACATGCCCTTTATTCCTCTATTGTCTCTGGATTCACTTATGTTCTAAAATCTTTCTGGATTCTCTAATGTTCTATCATCTCTCTGAATGGGCTTCTGTTCTCTTTTCTCTCAGGATGTCCTTATGTGCTCTCCTCTCTCTGAATGCCCTTTTGTCTTCTCCTTTCTCTGGATGCCCTTCCGTTCCATCCTCTCTCTGGATGCCCATTTGTCCTCTCCTCTGTATGGATACACTTCTTTTCTCTCCTCTCTCTGGATGCCCTTCTGTTCTCTCCTCTCTCTGGATGCCCTTCTGTCTTCTCCTACCTCTGGATGCCCTACTGTCCTCTCCTCTCTCTGCATGCCCTTCTGTCTTCTCCTCTCTCCCTATGTCCTTCTGTTCTCTCATCTCTCTGGCTTCCCTTCTGTCTTCTCCTTTCTCTGGATGCCGTTCTGTCCTCTCCTCTCTCTGGATGCCCTTCTGTTCTCTCCTCTCTCCAGATGCCCTACTGTCTTCTTCTCTCTCTGGATGCCCTTCTGCTCTCTCCTCTCTCTTGATGCTCTTATGTTCTCTGTCCTGTCTCTGGATGATTTTCTGTCTTCTCCACTCTCTGGATACTGTTCTATTCTCTACTCTCCCTGGATGCCCTTCTGTTTTCTCTGCTCTCTGAATGCCCTTCTGTTATCCTCTCTCTGTGGATGTGTTTCTGTCTTCTCCTCTCTCTGGATGCCCTTCTGTTCTCTCTTCTCTCTGGATGCCCTTCTGACCTCTCCTCTCCATGGATGCCTTTTTGTCTTCTCCTCTCTCTTGATGGCTTTCTCTTCTCTTCTCTCCTCACTCTAGATGCCCTTCAGTCCTCTCCTCTCTCTGGATGCCCTTCTTCACTCTCCTCTCTCTGGATGCCCTTCTGTCCTCTCTTCTCCCTGGATGCTGTTCTGTCCACTTTTCTCTCTGGATGCCCTTCTGTTCTCTCGATTCTCTCAATGCCCTTCAGTCTTCTATGCTCTCTGGATGCCCGACAATTTTCTTCCTTACTCTGGATATCCTTCTGTCTTCTCATCTCTCTAAATGCCCTTCTGTTATCTCCTCTCACTGGATGCCCTTCTGTCTTCTCCTCTCTCCAGAATCCCTTCAATCCTCTTCTCTCTCTGAATGTCCTTCAGTCTTCTGCTTTCTCTGGATGGGCTTCTCTTCTCTCCTCTTTCTGGATTATCTAATGTTCTATCATCTATCTGAATGGACTTCTGTTCTCTCTTCTTTTGGGATGTCGTTATGTACTATCATCTCTCTGAATGCCCTTCTGTCTTCTGCTTTCTCTGTATGACCTTCTGTTCTATCCTCTCTCTGGATGCCCTACTTTTCTCTCCTCTCTCTGGATTCCCTTTTTGTCTTCTCCTCTCTCTGGATGCACTTCTCTTCTCTCCTCTCTCAAGATGCCCTTGTGTCCTCTATTCTCTCTGGATATCCTTCTGTTCTCTCTTCTTTCTGGATTCCCTTTTGTGCTCTCTTCTCTCTTGATGCCCTTCTGTCCTCTCCTCTCTCTGGATGCCCTTCTATCTTCTCCTCTTTCCCTATGCCCTTCTGTTCCCTCGATTCTCTCAATGCCCTTCAGTTTTCTCCTCTCTCTGGATGCACTGATAATTTTCTCCTTACTCTAGATATCCTTCTGTCTTCTTCTCTCACTAGATGCCCTTCTGTTCTCTCCTCTCTCTGGATGCCATTCTGTCCTCTCCTCTCTCTGGATGCCCTTCAGTCCTCTTCTCTCTCTGGAGGTTTTTCAGTCTCCTGCTCTCTCTGGATGGGCTTCTGTTCTCTCCTCTTTCTGGATTCTCTCCTGTACTCTCATCTCTCTGGATGCTCTTCTATTCTCTCTTCTTTTGGAATGCCCTTCTGTCTTCTCCTCTCTCTGGATGCCCTTCTGTCCTCTAATCTCTCTGGATGCCCTTCTGTCTTCTCCTTTCTTTGGATGCCCTTCTGTTCTCTCCTCTCTTTGGATTCCCTTCTGTCTTCTCCTCTCTCTGGATGCCCTAATGATCTCTCCTCTCTCTGAATGCCCTTCTGTCTTCTCCTCTCTCTGGATGCCTTTCTGTTCTCTCTTCTCTCCAGATGCCCTTCTCTTCTCTCCTCTCTCTGATGCGCTTCTGTTCTCCCTTCTCTGTGGATGCCATTCTGTCCTCTCCTCTCTCTGGATGCCTTTCTGTTCTCTCCTCTTTCTGGATGCCCTTCTGTTCTCTCCTCTCTCTCTTTGCTTTTTTTTACTCTCCTCTATCTGGATGCCCTTCTGTATTCTCCGCTCTCTGGGTGCCCTTCTATATTCACATCCCTATGGATGCCCTTCTGGTCTCTCCTCTATCTGGATGCCCTTCTGTCTTCTCCTCTCTCTGGATGTCCTTCTGTTGTCTCCTTTCTCTGGATGCCCTTGTGTTCTCTCCTCTCCCAGGATGCCCTTCTGTTCTCTCCTCTTTCTGGATGCCCTTCATTTCTCTCCTCTCTCTGTATGCCCTTCTTTACTCTCTTCTCTCTGGATGCCCTTCTGTCTTCTCCTCTCTCTGGATGCCTTTCTGTCTTCTCCTCTCTCTGGATGCCATTCTGTCCTTTCCTCTCTCTGGATTCCCTACTGTCCTCTTCTCTCTCTGGATTTCCTTCTGTCCTCTCATATCACTGGTTTCCCTTCTGTTGTCTCCTTTCTCTCGATATCCTTCTGTCCTCTCCTCTCTCCAGATGCCCTTCTGTTCTCTCCTCTCTCTGGATGCCCTTCTGTCCTCTCCTCTCTTTGGATGCCCTTATGTTGTCTCCTATCTCTCGATGCTCTTCTGTTCTTCCCAATCTGTGGATTACCTTCTGTCCTCTCCTCTCTCTACATGCCTTTCTGTACTCCCCTCTCGCTGGATGCACTTGTGTCCTCTACTCTCTTTTTATGCCCTTCTATTCTCTCCTCCGTCCAGACGATTCCCTTCGGTCCTCTCATCTCTCTGGATGTCCTTCTGTCTTCTCCTCTCTCCAGATGCCCTTCTGTTCTCTCCTCTCTCCGGATGCTCTTCTGTCTTCTCTTCACTCTGGATGCCCTTCTGTCTTCTCTGCTCTCTGGATACCGTTGTATTCTCTACTCTCTCTGGATGCCCTTCTGTCTTCTCTGCTCTCTGGATGCCCGTCTGTTCTTTCCTTTCTGTGCATGCCCTTCTATTCTCTACTCTCTCCATGTATGCCCTTCTGTTCTCTCCTCTCTCTGGATGCCCTACTCTCCTCTCCTCTCTCTGGATGCCCTTTTGTCCTCTCCTCTCTCTAGATGCCCTTCTGTATTCTCCTCTCTCCCTATGCCATTCTGTTCTCTCAATTTTCTCAATGCCCTTCAGTCTTCTACTCTCTCTGGATGGCCAACAATTTTCTCCTTACTGTCTTTCCTTCTCTCCCTATGCCCTTCTGTTCTCTTGATTCTCTCGATGCCCTTCAGTCTTCTCCTCTCTCTGGATGCCCGACAATTTTCTCCTTACTCTGGATATCCTTCTGTCTTCTCATCTCTCTAGATGACCTTCTGTTATCTCTTCTCACTGGATGCCATTCTTTCCTCTCCTCTCTCTAGATGGCCTTCTTCTCCTCTCTACGGATGCCCTTCAGTCCTCTTCTCTCTCTGGATGTCCTTCAGTCTTCTGTTCTTTCTGGATGGCCTTCTGTTCTCTCCTCTTTCTGGATTCTCTCCTGTTCTATCATCTCTCTGGATGCCCTTCTGTTCTCTTTTCTTTTGGGATGTCCTTCTGTCCTCTCCTGTCTCTGGATGCCCTTCTGTCTTCTCCTTTTTTTGGATGCCCTTCTGTTCTCTCCTCTCTCTGGATGCCCTTTTTTCCTCTCCTCTCACTGGATATTCTTCTGTTCTCTCCTCTCTCTGTATGCCCTTCTGTTCTCTCCTCTCTCCGGATGCCCCTGTGTTCTGGATGCCATTTCTGTCCTCTCTTCTCTCTGGATGCCCTTCTGTCTTCTCCTCTCTCTGGATGCTCTTCTGTTCTCTTCTCTCTCTGGATGATCTTCTGTTCTCTCATCTCTCTTGATTCCCTTGTGTCCTCTCCTCTCTCTGGATGCCCTTCTGTCTTCTCCTTTCTCTGTTTGCCCTTCTGTCCTCTCCTCTCTTTTGATGCCCTTCTGTTTTCTCCTCTCATCCAATGCTCTTCTATTCTGTCTTCATTCTGGATGCTCTTCTGTATTCTCCTTTCTCTGGATGCCGTTCTTTACTCTACTCTCTCTGGATGCCCTTCTGTCTCCTCCTCTCTCTGTATTCCATTCTGTTCTCTCTTTTCTATGGATGCCCTTCTTTCCTCTCCTCTCTCTGGATGCCCTACTGTCCTCTCCTTTCTCTGGATTTCCTTTTGTCCTCTTATATCTCTGGTTTCCCTTCTGTTCTCTTCTCTCTCTAGATTCTCTTCTGTCCTCTAATATCTCTGGATGCACTTCTGTCTTCTTCTCTCTCTGGATGCCCTTCTGTTCTCTCCTCTCTCTGGATGCCCTTCTGTCCTCTCTTCTCTTTGGATGCCCTTATGTTGTCTCCTCTCTCTCGATGCTCTTCTTTTCTTCCCAATCTGTGGATGCCCTTCTGTCCTCTCCTCTCTCTGGATGCCCTTCTGTCCTCTCATCTTTCTGGATGCTCTTCTGTTCTCTCCTCCCTCTGTATGCCCTTCTTTTCTCTCCTCTCTCTGGATGCCCTTCTGTTCTCTTCTCTCTGGATGCCCTTCTGTGCTCACCTCTCTCTGGATGCCCTTCTGTCTTCTACTCTCTCTACATGCCCTTCTATTTTCTCCTCTCTCTATATTCCTTTCTGTCCTCTCATCTCTCTGGATTCCCTTCTATTATATTCTCTCTATGCATGCTTCTCTGTTCTCTTATCTCTCTGGATGCCCTTTTGTCTTCTCCTCTCTCTGGATGCCCTTCTATCTTCTCTTCTCTCTGGATGCCCTTCTGTAGTCTCCTGTCTCTGAATGCCCTTCTGTTCTCTCTTATCTCTAGATTCTCTTCTGTTGTGTCATATCTCTGGATGCCCTTCTGTTCTCTTCTCTCTCTGGATGATCTTCTGTTTGCTTACCTGTCTGCATGCCCTTCTGTTCTCTCCTCTCTATGGAAGATCTTCTGTTCTCTCATCACTCTGGATGTTCTTGTGTCCTTTCCTCTCGCTGGAAGCCCTTCTGTCTTCTCCTCTCTCTGGATGCCCTTCTATTCCCTCCTCTCTCTGGATGCCCTTCTGTATTCTCTTCTATCTGGATGCCCTTCTGTCAGCTTCACTCTCCGGATGTCTTCTCCTCTCTCTGGATGCCATTCTGTTCTCTCGTCTCAGTGAATGCCGTTATTTACTCTCTTCTAACAGGATGCCCTTCTGTTCCCTCATCTTTCTGGATGCCCTTCTGTTCTCTTCTCTCTGGATGCCCTTCTGTGCTCACCTCTCTCTGGATGCCCTTCTGTCTTCTCCTCTCTCTACATGCCCTTCTATTTTCTCCTCTCTCTATATTCCTTTCTGTCCTCTCATCTCTCTGGGTTCCCTTCTATTATATTCTCTCTATGCATGTTTCTCTGTTCTCTTATCTCTCTGGATGCCCTTTTGTCTTCTCCTCTCTCTGGATGCCCTTCTGTCATCTCTTCTCTCTGGATGCCCTTCAGTTCTCTCCTCTCTCTGGATGCCCTTCTGTTCTCTCTCTCTAGATTCTCTTCTGTTGTGTCATATCTTTGGATGCCCTTCTGTTCTCTTCTCTCTCTGGATGATCTTCTGTTTGCTTACCTGTCTGCATGCCCTTCTGTTCTCTCCTCTCTATGGAAGATCATCTGTTCTCTCATCACTCTGGATGTTCTTGTGTCCTTTCCTCTCGCTGGAAGCCATTCTGTCTTCTCCTCTCTCTGGATGCCCTTCTATTCTCTTCTCTCTCTGGATGCCCTTCTCTCTTCTCTTCTATCTGGATGCCCTTCTGTCAGCTCCACTCTCCGGATGTATTCTCCTATCCCTGAATGCCATTCTGTTCTCTCGTCTCAGTGCATGCCCTTATTTACTCTCTTCTAACAGGATGCCCTTCTGTTCGCTCCTTTCTCTGGATGCCCTTCTGTCCTCTCCTCTCTCTTGATGCCTTTCTGTCCTCTCATCTCTCTGGATGCCCTTCTATCATATTCTCTCTGTAGATTCTCCTCTGTTCTCTTATGTCTTTAAATGCCCTTTTGCCTTCTCCTCTCTCAGAATGCCCTTCTGTCTTCTCCTCTCTCTGGATGCCCTTCTGTCTTCTCCTCTCTCTGGATTCCTTTCTGTTCTCTCTTCTCTCCCCTCCCTGAGAGAGGGATAAGAGTGAAGGGCATCAAGAGAGATGAGATAACAGAAGAGGAATATGGAGAGAGGAGAGTTCAGAAGGGCATCAAGAGAGAGTGGAAGACAGAAGGGCATCCAGAGAGAGGAGAGGACAGAAGGACATCTAGAAAGAGAAGAGAACAGAAGGGCATCCAGAGAGAGGAGATGACAGAAGGGCATCCGAATAGAGAAGAGAACAGAAGGTCATCCAGAGAGATGAAACTACAGAAGGGCATACAGAGAGAGAAGAGAAGGATATCTGGAAAGAGGAAAGAACGGAAGGGCATCTGGAGAGAGGGAGGACAGAAGGGCATTCTGAGAGTGGAGAGAATAGAAAATCATCCAGAGAGAGGAGAGAAGAGAAGCACATCAAGAGAGAGGAGCAGGAAGAAGGTCATTCTGATAGAGGAGAGAACAGAAGGGCATCCACAGAGAAGAGAAGACAGAAGGGCATTGAGAGAAACGAGAGGACAGAAGGGCATCCAGACAGAGGAGAGAACAGAAGAACATCCAGAGAGAGGAGCAGAAAGAATGTCATGCAGTCAGAGGAGAGAACAGAAGGGTATCCAAAGAGAGGAGAAGACAGAAGGGCATCGAGAGAGAGGAGAGGACAGAACAGCATACAGAGAGAGGAGAAGACAGAAAGCCATCCAGAGAGAAGAGTACAGAAGGGCATCCAGAGAGAGGAGAGGACAGAAGGGCATCCATGGAGAGGAGAGGTCATAAGCACATTCACAGAGAGGAGACAACAGACGGGCATCCAGAGAGAGGAGAAAACAGAAGGGCATCCAGAGAAAGGAGACAACAGAATGACATCCATAGAGCGGAGATGACAGAAGGGCATCCAGAGAGAGGAGGGACCAGAAGGACATCCAGAGAGAGGAGAAGAAAGAAGGGAATCCAGAGAGAGAAGAGAACAGAAGGGCATCCAGAAAGAGGAGAGGACAGAAGGGCATCCAGAGAAAGGAGACAACAGAAGGACATCCATAGAGCGGAGATGACAGAAGGGCATCCAGAGAGAGGAGGGACCAGAAGGAATTCTGGAGAGAGGAGAAGACAGAAGAGGGATCCAGAGAGAGGAGAAGACAGATGGGCATCCAGGTAGAGGAGAGAACCAAAGGGCATCCAGACAGAGGAGACAAGAAAATGTCATCCAGAGGGAAAAGAAGTCAGAAGGGCATACAGAGAGAGGAGAGGGACCGAAAGAAAATCCAGAGAGAGCAGAGAACAAAAGAGGCATCCAGGTAGAAGAGAAGACAGAAGGGACATCCAGGCAGAGTAAAGGAAAATAAGGTAATCCAGAGAGAAAATAGGACAGAAGGGCATCCAGCAAGAGGAGAGCATAGAAGGTCATCCGGAGAATGGAGAGAACAGAAGAGCTTCAGAAGAGAGGAGAAAACAGAAGGGCATCAAAAGAGAGGAGAGGACAGAAGGGCATTTATAGAGAAGAGAAGATAGAAGGGCATCCAGAGAGAGGAGAGAACACTACGGCATCCAGAGAGATGAGAGAACAGAAGATCATCCAGAGAGAGAAGGGAACAGAGTGGCATCCAGAGAGAGAAGAAGAGAGAAGTGCATCCAGAGAGAAGAGAGGACAGAAGGGCATCCAGAGAGAGAGGAGAGAACAGAAAGGCATACAGAGAGAGGAAAGAACAGAAGGGTATCAGAACAGAGGATAGGAGAAAAGGGCAACCAGAGAGAGAAGAGAACATAAGGGCATCCAAAGAAAAAAGAAGACAGAAGGGCATACAGAGTGAGGAGAGGATAGAAGTAAGTTCAGAGAGAGGAGAGATCAGAAGGGCATCTAGAGAGAAGAGAAGACAAAAGGTCATCCAGAGAGAAGAGAGGACAGGAGGGCATCCAGAGAGAGGAGAGGACAGAAGGCATCCAGAGAGAGGAGAGGACAGAAGGGCATCCAGAGAAAGGAGACAACAGAAGGACATCCATAGAGCAGAGATGACAGAAGGGCATCCAGAGAGAGGAGAATACAGAAGGGCATCCACGGAGAGGAGAGCATAGAAAAGCATCGGACGAGAGGAGAAAAGAAAAGGGCATCACAAGAGAGGAGATGACAGAAGGGCATCCATAGATAAGATAAGACAGAAGGGAATTTAGAGAGAGGAGAAGACACAAGGGCATCCAGAGAGATGAGAGAACGGAAGATCATCCAGAGAAATAAGAACAGAAGGGCATCCAGAGATCAGAGAAGACAGTATGGCTTCCAGAGAGAAGAGAGGACAGAAAAGGCATCAATCGAGAGAAGAGGACACAAGGGCATCAAGATAGAGGAGAGAACAGAAGGGCATACCGAGAGAGGAGAGAACAGAAGGGTATCCAGAGAGAGGAGAGGAAAATAGGGCATTCAGAGAGAGGAGAGAACAGAAGGGCATCCAAAGAAAGGAGAAGTCAGAAGGTCATCCAGATAGTGGAGAGGACATACGGAACCAAAAGAAGAGAGAACAGAAGGGCATCTAGAGAGATGAGAGAACAGGAGTGAATCCAGAAAAGGGGAGAACAGAAGGCCATCTAGAGAGAGCAGAATACTGAAGGAAATCCAGAGAGAGAAGAGGACCGAAGGGTATCCAGAGAGAGGAAAAGACAGAAGGGCATCCAGGGAGAGGAGAGGACAGGATGGCATCCAGTGAGAAGAGATAACAGAAGGGCATTTAGAGAGTGGAGAAGACAGAAGAATATCCAGAGTTAGGAGAAAATTGTCATGCATACAGATGGAGGAGAATACTGAATGGCATCAAGAGAATCAAGAGAACAGAAGGGCATAGGGAGAGAGGAGAAGACAGAAGATATCCAGAGAGAGGAGAGTACAGAAAGCCATCCAGAGAGAGGAGAGTACAAAAGGGCATCCAGAGAGAGGAGAGGACAGAAGGGCATCCATGGAGAGGAGAGGTCATAAGGCCATCCACAGAGAGGACATAACAGACGGGCATCCAGAGAGAGGAGAAAACAGAAGGGCATCCAGAGAGAGTAGAGAATAGATCAGTATCCAGAGAGCAGAGAAGACAGAAGGGCATCCAAAGAAAGGAGAAGACAGAAGGGCATTAAGTGAGAGGACAGAACAGAAAGGCATCAAGAGAGAGCAGAGGACAGAAGGGCATCCAGAGAGAGGAGAGGACAGAAAGGCATCTAGAGAGAGGAGAGAACAGAAAGGCATGTAGAGAGAGGAGAGGACAGAAGGGCATCCACAGATTGGAAAGAACAGAAGAGCATCAAGAGAGAGGAAGACAACATAAGGGAATCCTAAGACAGGAGAGAATAGAAGGGCTTCCAGAAAGAGGAGAGAACAGAGGGGCATCCAGAGAGATGAGAGAACAGAAGATAATCTAGAGAGAAAAAAAGAACAGAAGGGCAACCAGAGATATGAGAGGACAGAAAAAAATCCAGAGAGAGGAGAGGACAGAAAGGTATACATAGAGAGGAGAAAACAGAAGGGCATCCAGAGAAAGGAGACAACAGAATGACATCCATAGAGCGGAGATGACAGAAGGGCATCCAGAGAGAGGAGGGACCAGAAGGACATACAGAGAGAGGAGAAGAAAGAAGGGAATCCAGAGTAGAGAAGAGTACAGAAGGGCATCCAGAGAGAGGAGAGGACAGAAGGGCATCCAGAGAAAGGAGACAACAGAAAGACTATCCATAGAGCTGAGATGACAGAAGGGCATCCATAGAGAGGAGGGACCAGAAGGGCATCCAGAAGGATGAGAGGACAGAAGAGAATCTAGAAAAAGAAGAAAACAGAAGGACATCCAGAGAGATGAGAAGACAAAAGGGCATCCAGAGAGAGGAGAGGACAGAATGGCATCCAGAGAGAGGAAAGAACAAAAGGACATTCAGAGAGAGGAGAAGACAGAAGGGCATCAGGAAAGAGGAGAGAACAGAAGGATATCCAGAGGGAAGAGACAACAGAAGGTCATCCAGAGTGATGAAAATACAGAAGGGCATACAGAGAGAGGAGAGGACAGAAGGGCATCCAAAGAGAAGAGAACAGAAGGGCATCCAGAGAGAGGAGAGGACAGAAAGGCATGTAGAGAGAGGAAAAGACATAAGGGCCTCCATAGATAGGTGAAAACAGAAGGGCATCCAGAGAAAGGAGAAGACAGAAGGGCATCCAGAGAGATGACTTGACAGAAGAGCATATGGAGAGTGGAGAGATCAGAAGGTCATCCAGAGAGAGAACAGAAGGGCATCCAGAGAGAGGAGAGGACAGAAGGGCATCCATAGAGAGGAAAGAACAGAAGAGCATCCAGGGAGAGGAGAAGACAGAAGGGCATCTGTATAGAGGAGAGTAAAGAAGGTCATCCAGAGAGAGGAGACAACAGATGGTCATCCAGAGAGACAAAAAGACAGAAGGGCATCCAGAGAGATGAGAGGACAGAAGGGCTTCCAGAGAGAGAAGAGAACAGAAGGGCATGTATAGAGAGAAGAAGACAGAAGGTCATCCATAGATAGGTGAAAACAGAAGGGCATCCAGAGAGAGGAGAAGACAGATGGGCATCCAGGTAGAGGAGAGAACCAAAGGGCATCCAGAGAGAGGAGACAAGAGAATGTCATCCGGAGGGAGGAGATGACAGAAGGGCATACAGAGAGAGGAGAGGACAGAAGAAAATCTGGAGAGAGGAGAGAACAGAAGGGCATCCAGGTAGAAGAGAAGACAGAAGGCCATCCAGAGAGAGGAGAGGAAAAAGGGTGGTCCGGAGAGAGAAGAGAACAGAAGGGCATCCAGGGAGAGGAGAGGACAGAAGGCCATTCATCAAGAGGAGAGAACAGATGGGTATCCAGAGAATGGAGAGAACAGAAGAGCTTCAGATGAGAGGAGAAAACAGAAGGGCATCAAAAGAGAGGAGAGGACAAAAGGGCATTTGGAGAGAGAAGAGAAGATAGAAGGGCATCCAGAGAGAGGAGAGGACACTAGGGCATCCAGAGAGATGAGAAAACAGAAGATCATCCAGAGAGAGAAGGGAACAGAGTGGCATCCAGAGAGAGAAGAAGACAGAAGTGCATCCAGAGAGAAGAGAGTACAGAAGGGCATCCAGAGAGAGGAGAGAACAGAAAGGCATACAGAGAGAGGAGAGAACAGAAGTGTATCCGGAGAGAGGATAGGAGAAAAGGACATCCAGAGAGAGAAGAGAACAGAAGGGCATCCAAAAAAAAAAGAAGACAGAAGGGCATCTAGAGAGAGGAGAGGACAGAAGAAAATACGGAGAGAGGAGAGAACAAAAGGGCATCTAGAGAGAAGAGAAGACAGAAGGTCATCCCGAGAGAGTAGAGAAAAGAAGGGAATCCAGAGAGAGAAGAGGACTGAAGGCTATCCAGAGAGCGGAGAAAACAGAAGGCCATCCAGCGAGAGGAAAGAACAGAAGGGCATCCAGAGAAAGGAGAAGTTTGAAGGGCATCCAGAGTGAGGAGAGGACAGAAGGGTCTACATAGAGACAAGAGAACAGAAAGGCACCCAGAGAATGGAGAAAAATGAAGGGCATCCAGAGAGACAAGAGGACAGATGTGCATCTGGATAGAGGATAGAACAAAGGGCATCCAGAAAGAGGAGAGAACAGAAGAGCATTCAGAGATAGGAGAAGACAGAAGGGCATTCAGAGATAGGAGAAGACAGAAGAGCATTCAGAGATCTGAGAATAAAGAAGGGCATCCATAGAGGAGAAGACAGAAGGTCATCCAGAGAGAGGAGAGAACAGAAGGGCATCCAGATTAATGAGAGGTCAGGAGAGCCTCCATAGAGAGAAGAGAACAGAAAGGCAATCAGAAAAATTAGAGGACAGAAGGGAATCCAGAGAGAGAAGTGGACACAAGGGCATCCATGAGAGGAGAGGACAGAAGGGCATCCAGAGAGAGGAGCGGACAGAAGGACATCCAGAGAGAGGAGAAGATAGAAGTGCATCCAGAGAGAGGAAAAGGCAGAAAGGCATCCAGAGAGAGGAGAGAACATAATATCATCCAGAGTTATGAGAGTACAGGAGAGCCAACATAGAGAGAAGAGTACAGAAAGGCAAAGAGAGATATTGGAGTACAGAAGGGAATCCAGAAAGAAAAGAGGACAGAAGGGCATCCAAGAGAGGAGAGAACAGAAGGGAATCCAGAGAGAGGAGAGGACAGAAGGGCATCCAAGAGAGGAGAGAACAGAAGGGAATCCAAAGAGAGGAGAATACAGAAGAGCATCCAGAGGGAGGAGAGGACAGAAAGGCATCCAGAGAGAGGAGAGAACAGAAGGGCATCCAGAGAGAGGAGAGAGAGAAGGGCATCCAGAGACAAGAGAGGAAAGAAGGGCATCCAGAGAGAGGAGAGAACAGAAGGGCATCCAGAGAGAGGAAAGAACAGAAAGGCATGTAGCGAGAGGAGAAGACAGAAGGGCATCCAGAGAGATGAGAGAACAGAAGAACATCCAGTGCGAAGTAGAGGACACAAGGACATCCCGAAATATAGTGAGAACAGAAGATCTTCCAGAGAGAGGAGAGAACAGAAGGGCATCCACAGAGATGAGCGAACAGAAGATCATCCAGAGGGATGAGAGTACAGAATAGAATCTAGAGAGAGAATAGAACAGAAGGGCATCCAGAGAGATGATGAGACAGAAGGTCATCCAGAGAGAGGAGACAACAGAAGACAACTTCATCCATAGTGAAGAAAAGACAGAAGGGCATACAGAGAGAGAAGAGGACAGAAGAGGCATCCAGATAGAGAAGACAGGATGGCATCGAGATATATGCGAGGACAGAAAGGCATATAGAGGGAGGAGAAGACAGAAGGGCATCCATAAATAGGTGAAAACAGAAGGGCATCCAGAGAAAAAATAAGACAGAAGGACATCCACAGAGATGACGGTACAGAAGGGCATAAGGAGAGTGGAGAGACAAGAAGGGCATCCAGAAAGAGGACAATAGAGAAGGGCATCCAGAGAGAGGAAAGGACAGAAGGGCATCTAGAGATAGGAGAGAACAGAAGGGCATCCAGAGAGAGGAGAAGACAGAAGGCATCTGGATAGAGGAGTGAACAGAAGGTCATCCAGAGAGAGGAGACAACAGATGGTCATCAAGAGAGACAAAAAGACAGAAGGGCATCCAGAGAAAGGAGAGAACCGAAGGGCTTCCAGAGAGATGAGAGGACAGAAGTGAATCTAGAGAGAGGAGAGAACAAAAAGGCATGTACAGAGAAGAGAACACAGAAGGGCATCCATATAGAAGAGAAAACATGATATGCAGAGAGAGAAGACAGAAGGGCATGTGGAGTGAAGAGAGAACAGAAATGCATCCAGAGAGTGTAGATAACAAGAGGGCATCCAAAGAAAAGAGAAGACAGAAGAGTATCCAGGGAGAGGAGGGGACACAAGGGCATTCAGAGAGATGAGAGAACAGAAGATCTTCCAGAGAGAGGAGTAAACAGAAGGGCATCCACAGAAATGAGCAATCAGAAGATCATCCAGAGAGAGAAGGGAACAGAAGGGCATCCTGAGGGATGAGAGGACAGAAGAGAATCTAGAGAGATGAGAGAACAGAAGAGCATCCATAGAAAGAAGAGAACAGAGTAGCATCCAGAGAAATGAGAGGAATGAAGGGAATCTAGAGAGCAGAGAGAACAGAAGGGCATGTAGAGAGAGGAAAAGACAGTAGGGCATCCATAGAGAGGTAAAAACAGAAGGGCATAAAGAGAGACAAGAAGAGAGAAGGTCACCCAGAGAGATGAGATAACAGAAGAGCATCCGGAGAGAGGAGAGATCAGAAGGGAATCAAGAGAGAGTGGAAGACAGAAGGGTATCCAGAGAGAGGAGAGGACAGAAGGGAATCCAGAGGGATAAAAGAACAGAAGGGCATCCAGAGAGAGGAGAATACAGAAGGGCATGCGGATAGAGGAGAGAACAGAAGGTCATCCAGAGAGATGAAAAGACAGAAGGCCATACAGAGAGAGATGAGGACAGTAGGATATCTGGAGAGAGGAGAGAACAGAAGGGCATCTGGAGAGAAAGAGAAGAGAAGGGCATCCTGAGAGTGGAGAGAACAGAAAATCATCTAGAGAGAGGAGATAAGAGAAGTGAATCAGGAGAGAGGAGCAGGAAGATCATCCTGATAGAGGAGAGAACAGAAGGGCATCCAAGAGAGGAGAGAACAGAAGGGCATCCAGAGAGAGGAGAGGACAGAAGTGCATCAAGAGAGAGGAGAAGACAGAAGGCATCCAGAGAGAGGAGAGAACAGAAGGACATCCAAAGAGAGGAGAGGACACAAGAGCATTAAGAGAGATGAGAGAACAGAAGGTCTTCCAGAGAGAGGGTAGAACCGAAGGGCATCCACAGAGATGAGGGAACAGAAGATCATCCAGAGAGAAAACGGAACCGAAGGTCATCCAGAGAGAGGAGAGGACAGAAGGGCATCCAGAGAGAGGAAAGAACAGAAGGGCATCAAGAAAGAGAAGACAGAAGGGCATCTGGATAGAGGAGAGAAAAGAAAGTCATCCAGAGAGAGTAGAAAAAGCAGGTCATCCATAGAGATGAAAAAATTGAAGGCCATCCAGAGGGAGGAGAGAACAGAAGAGCATCCACAGAGATGAGCGAACAGAAGATCCTCCAGAAACAGAAGGGTACAGAAGGGCATCCTGAGGGATGAGAGAACAGGCGGGCATGTAGAGATAGGAGAAGACAGAAGGGCATCCATAGAGAGGTGAATACAGAAGGGCATCCAGAGAGAGGAGAGGACAGAAGGGCATCCAGAGAGAGGAAAGAACAGAAGGGCATTAAGAGAAATGAGAAGACAGAAGGGCATCCGAAAGGAGGAGAGAACAGAAGGTAATCCAGAGAGAAAAGACAACAGAAGGTCATATGTAGAGAAGAAAAGACAGAAGAATATACAGAGAGAGGAGAGGACAGAAGGATATCTGGAGAGAGGAGAGAACAGAAGGGCATCAAGAAAGAGAGGACAGAAGGGCATCCAGATAGAGGAGAGAAAAGCAGGTCATCCAGAGAGAGAGTAGAAAAAGCAGGTCATCCATAGAGATGAAAAAATTGAAGGCCATCCAGAGGGAGGAGAGAACAGAAGAGCATCCACAGAGATGAGCGAACAGAAGATCCTCCAGAAACAGAAGGGTACAGAAGGGCATCCTGAGGGATGAGAGAACAGGAGGGCATGTAGAGATAGGAGAAGACAGAAGGGCATCCATAGAGAGGTGAAAACAGAAGGGCATCCAGAGAGAGGAGAGGACAGAAGGGCATCCAGAGAGAGGAATGAACAGAAGGGCATTAATAGAGAGGAGAAGACAGAAGGGCATCCGAAAGGAGGAGAGAACAGAAGGTAATCCAGAGAGAAAAGACAACAGAAGGTCATATATAGAGAAGAAAAGACAGAAGAATATACAGAGAGAGGAGAGGACAGAAGGATATCTGGAGAGAGGAGAGAACAGAAGGGCATCCGGAGAAAGGGTGGACAGAAGGGCATCCTGAGACTGGAGAGAACAGAAAATCATCCAGAGAGATGAGAGAAGAGAAGCACATCAAGAGAGAGGAGCAGAAAGAATGTCATCCAGACAGAGGAGAGAACAGAAGGGCATCCATAGAGAGGAGAAGACAGAAGGGCATCGAGAGTGAGGAGAGGACAGAAGGGCATCACAGAGGAGGGAACAGAAGAGCATCCAGAGAGAGGAGCAGAAAGAAGGTCATGCAGTCAGAGGAGAGAACAGAAGGGCATCCACAGAGAGGAGAAGACAGAAGGGCAGACAGGGAGAGGAGAGGTCAGAACAGCATACAGAGAGAGGAGATGACAGAAAAACATCCAGAATAGGATAGAAAAGAAGGGCATCCAGAGAGTGGAGGAAACAAAAGATCATCCAGAGA
Organism: Arvicanthis niloticus; assembly: GCF_011762505.2. Classification (NCBI taxonomy): domain Eukaryota; kingdom Metazoa; phylum Chordata; class Mammalia; order Rodentia; family Muridae; genus Arvicanthis; species Arvicanthis niloticus. Next base: position 40,117 of record NW_023044984.1, read on the forward strand.
GAGAGAAGAGAAAAGAAGGGCAACCATAGAGAGGAGAAGACAGAAGGCATCCATAGGGAGGAGAGAACAAAAGGGCATCCAGAGAAATGGGAAGACCGAAAGGCATCCAGAGAGAGGAGAGAACAGAAGGGCCTACATAGAGAGGAGAGAACCGAAGGGCATCCAGAGAGTGGAGAAAACAGAAGGGCATCTAGAGAGAGGAGAGGAAAGATGTGCATCTGGATAGAGGGTAGAACAGAGGGGCATCCAAAGAGAGGAGGAACAGACGAGCATCCAGAAAAAGAAGAAGACAGAAGGGCATTCAGAGATAGGAGAGGCCAGAAGGTCTTCCAGAGAGTGGAGAAGACAGAAGGGCATTGAGAGAGGAGAAGACAGTAGGTCATCCATAGAGAGGAGAGAACAGAAGGGCACCAGAGCAATGAGAGTACAGGAGAGCCTCCATAGAGAGAAGAGAACAGAAAGGCAACCAGAGAGAGGAGAGGACAGAAGGGAATCCAGAGAGAGAAGAAGACAGAAGGGCATTCAGTGAGAGGAGAAAACAGAAGTGCATCCAGAGAGACGAGAAGACAGAAGGGCATCTACAGAGAGGGGAGAAGAGAAGGGCATCCAAAGAGAAAAAAAAAGAAGGGCATCCAGAGAGAGGAGAAGACAGAAGGGGATAAAGAAAGAGGAGAGGACAGAAGGGACTCCAGTAAGAGGAGAGGACAGAAGGACATCCAGGGAGAGGAGAAGACAGAAGAGCATCCAGCTAGAGGAGAGAACAGAAGGGCATCCAGAGAAAGGGGAAGACAGAAGGGCATTCAGAGAGAGGAGAGGACAGAAGGGCCTCCATAGAGAGGAGAGAACAGAAGAGCATCCAGCTAGAGGAGAGAACAGAAGGGCATCCAGAGAAAGGGGAAGACCGAAGGGCATCCAGAGAGAGGAGAGGACAGAAGGGCCTCCATAGAGAGGAGAGAACAGAAGGGCATCTGGAGGGAGGAGAGAACAGAAGGGCATACCGAGAGAAGAGAGGAAAGAAGAACATCCAGGGAGAGGAGAGGAGTCAAGGGAATCCAGGGAGATGAGAGAACAGAAGAGCATCTAGTGAGAGAGGAAGACAGAAGGGCATCTAGAGAAAGGAGACAACAGAAGGACAGCCAGAGAGAGGAGAAGACAGATGTGCATCCAGATAAAGGAGAGACCTGTAGGACATTCAGAGAGAGGAGAATACAGAAGGGCATCCAGAGAGGAGAGAGGAAAGAAAGGCATCTGGAGAGAGGAGAGAACAAAAAGGCATTCAGAGAGAGGAGAAAACAGAAGGGCATCGAGAGAGGAGAGAGGAAAGAAAGGCATCTGGAGAGAGGAGAGAACAAAAAGGCATCCAGAGAGAGGAGAAGACAGAAGGGCATCCATAGAGAGGAGAGTAAAGAAGGGCATACAGAGAGAGAAGAGAACAGAAGGGCATCCAGAAAGAGGAGAGGACAGAAAGGCATCCACAGAGAGGGGAGAACAGAAGAACATCGAGAGGGAGGAGAGAACAGAAGGGTATCCAGAGAGAAGAAAAGACAGAAAAGCATACAGAGAGAGGAGATAAAAGAAGGGCATGCAGAGAGAGAAGAGAACAGAAGGGCATCCAGAAAGAGGAGACAACAGAAGGACATTCAGAGAGAGGAGAGGACAGAAGGACATCCAGAATTTGAAGTGTACAGAAGTGCATCCAGAGAGAGGATAGGACAGAAGGACATCCAGAGAGAGGAGAGGACAGAAGGGCATCCAGAGAAAGGAGACAACAGAAGGACATCCAGTGAGAGGAGATGACAGAAGGGCATCCAGAGAGAGGAGAGACAAGAAGGGCATCCAGAGAGAGGAGAGGACAGAAGGGCATCAAGAAAAAGGAGACAACAGAAGGACATCCAGTGAGAGGAGATGACAGAAGGGCATCCAGAGAGAGGAGAGACCAGAAGGGCATCCAGAGAGAGGAGAATACAGAAGGGCATCCACAGAGAGAAGAGAACAGAAGAACATTGGAAGAGAGGAGAAAACAGAAGGGCATCCAAAGAGAGAAGAGGACAGAAGGGCATCCAGAGAGAGGAGAAGACTTAAGGGCATTGAGAGAGTCGAGAGAACTGATGGGCATAGGGAGAGAGGAGAAGACAGAAGGGCATCCAGAGAGAGAATACAGAAGGGCATCCACAGAGAGGAGAGAACAGAAGAACATTGGAAGAGAGGAGAAAACAGAAGGGCATCCAAAGAGAGGAGAGGACAGAAGGGCATCCAAAGAGAAGAGAAGACAGAAGGGCATCCAGAGAGAGGAAAGGACACAAGGGCACCCAGAGAGATGAGAGAACAGAAGATCATCCAGAGAGAGAAGAGAACAGAATGGCATTCAGAGAGAGGAGAAGACTTAAGGGCATCGAGAGAGTCGAGAGAACTGATGAGCATAGGGAGAGAAGAAGATAGAAGTGCATCCAGAGAGAGGAGAGGACAGAGGAGCATACAGAGACTGGAGAGGACAGAAGGTCATCCGGAGAAAGGGAGGAAAGAAGGGCATCCTGAGACTGGAGAGAACAGAAAATCATCCAGAGAGAAAGGAGAAGAGTAGCACACTCAGAGAGAGGAGAAGAACGGGGGTCATCCAGACAGAAGAGAGAACAGAAGGGCATACACAGAGAGGAGAAGACAGAAGGGCACTGAGAGAGAAGAGAGGACAGAAGGGAATCCAGAGAGAGAAGAGAACAGAAGAGCATCTAGAGAGAGGAGAGGACAGAACGGAATACAGAGAGAGGAGAAGACAGAAAAACATCCAGAGAGATGATAGAACAGAAAGGCATTCGGAGAGAGGAGGAAATGGAAGGGCATCTGGAGAGAGGAGAAAACAGAAGGGCATCCAGAGAGAGGAGAGGACAGAAGGGCATCCAGAGAGAGGAGAGGTTAGAAGGGCATGCAGAGACAGGAGATGACACAAGGGCATCCCGAGAGACAAATGAACAGAAGAGCATCCAGAGAGATGATAGGACACAATGGCAATTAGAGAGATGAGAGAACAGAAGATCATGCACAGATAGAAGAGCACAGAAGTGCA
>NW_023044984.1:43677-116389 GCF_011762505.2 Arvicanthis niloticus
GGAGATTTTACAGTCTTCTGCTCTCTCTGTAGATGTGTTTCTTTTCTCTCCTCTTTCTGGATTCCCTCCTGTTCTCTCCTCTCTCTGGATGCCCTTCTGTCTTCTCCTTTCTTTGGATGTCATTCCTGTCCTCTCCTCTCTCTGGATGCCCTTCTGTTGTCTCCTCTTTCTGGATGCCCATCCGTTCTATCTTCTCTCTGTATGCTTTTTTCTCAAAAATCTCTCGATGCCCTTCTGTCTTCTCCTCTCTCTGGATGCCCTTCTGTATTCACATACCTCGGGATGCCCTTCTGGTCTCTCCTCTATCTGGATGCGCTTCTGTTCTCTCCTCTCTCTGGATGCCCTTCTGTTCTCTCTTCTCGCCGGATGACCTTCTGTTCTCTCCTTTCTCCGTATGCCCTACTGTCCTCTCCTCTCTCTAGATTTCCTTCTGTCCACTCTGGTTGTCCTTCTGCTCTCTTCTCTCTCTAGATTCTCTTCTGTGCTCTAATCTCTCTGAATGCCCGTCTGTCTTCTTATCTCTCTGGAAGCCCTACTGTCCTCCCCTCTATCCAGATACCCTTCTGTTTTCTCCTCTCTCTGGATGCCCTTCTGCCCTCTCCTCTCTTTGGATTCCCTTATGTAGTCTTCTCTCTCTCTCGATGCTCTTTTATTCTTCCCAATCAATGTATGCCCTTCTGTCCTCTCTGCTCCCTACATGCCTTTCTCTTCTCTCCTCTCTCTGGATGCACTGTGTCCTCTCCTCTTATTTTATGCCCTTCTGTTCTCTCCTCCATCTGGATTCCCTTCTCTCCTTTTCTCTCTCTGGATGCCCTTTTGTCCTCTCCTCTTTCTGGATGCCCTTCTGCTTTCTCCTTTCTCTGGATGCCCTTCTGTTCTCTCCTCTCTTTGCATTCCCTTCTGTCTTTTCCTTTCTCTGGATGCCCTTCTGCTGTCGCCTCTCTCTGTATTCCCTTCTGTCTTCTCCTCTCTCTGGATACCATTCTGTTCTCTGCTCTCTCTGGATTCCTTTCTGTCTTCTCCTCTCTCTGGATGACCTTCTGTTCTCTCCTCTATCCAGATGTCCTTCTGTCTGCTCCTCCCTCTGGATGGCCTTCTGTTCTCTTTTCTGTGGATGCCCTTCTGTCCGCCCTATCTCTGGATGCTCTTCTATCTTTTCTTTCTGGATGCCCTTCTTTTCTCTGCTTTCTCTAGATGCCTTTCTGTCCTCTCCTCTCTCTGAATGCCCTTCTGTCCTGTCTTCTCTCTTGATACCCGTCTGTCCTCTACTCCATCTGGATACCTTCTCTCTTACACTCTCTCCTGATGCTCTTATGTTCTCTCTTGTCTCTGGAAGTCCTTCTGTTTTCTCCTCTTTCTGGATGACCTTCAATTATCTCCTCATCCTGGATACCCTTCTGTCTTCTCTTCTCTCTATATGCCCTTATTTCCTCTTCTTTCTCTAAATGTCCTTTAGTCTTCTGCTCTCTCTGGATGCCCTTCTCTTCTCTCCTGTTTCTGGATTCTCTTCTGTTCTCTACTCTCTGGATGCCCTTCTTTTCTCTTCTCTCTGGATGCCCTTCTCTAATTTCTTCTCTCACTTGATGCCTTCTGTCTTCTCCTCTCTCTGGATGTACTTCTTTTCTCTACTCTCTGGATGCCCTTCTGTTCTCTGCTCTCTCTCAATGCTCTTCTGTTCTCCCCTCTCTGTGGATGCCCTTCTGTCATCTCCTCTTTCTGGATGCCTTTCTGTTCTATCCTCTCTCTGTACGGCATTCTTCACTCTCCTCTCTCTGGATGCCCTTCTGTCTTCTCCTTTCTCTGGAAGCCCTTCTGTTCTCTCCTCTCTCTGGAAGTGCTTTTGTTGTCTCCTCTCTCTGGATGCCCTTCTGTTCTCTCCTCTCTCTAGATGTCTGTCTGTCTTCTCCACACTCTGGATGCTTTTCTGTTCTCTCTTCTCTCTGGAGACCATTCTGTCCTCTCTTCTCTCTGGATGCCCTTCAATCCTCTCCTCTCTCTGTATGACCTTCTCTTTTCTCCTCTCTCTGGATGCCCTTCGTTTCTCTCCTCTAACCGGATGCCCTTCTGTCTTCTCCTCTCTCTGGATGCCTTTCTGTTTCACCTATCTATGGATGCCCTTCTGTCTTCTTCTCTCTCTACATGCCCTTCTGTTCTATCCTCTCTGTAGAAGCCCTTCTGTTCTATCCTCTCTCTGGATGCCCTTCTGTCATTTCGTTTCTCTGGATGACCGTCTGTTGTCTCCTCTCTCTGGATGACCTTCTTTTCTCTCCTCTATCAAGATGCCCTCTGTCCTCTCCTCTCTCTGGATGCCCTTCTGTTCTCTCTTCTCTCTGGATTCCCTTTTTGTCTTCTCCTCTCGCTGGATGCCCTTCTCTTCTCTCCTCTCTTTGGATGCCCTTCTGACCTCTCCTCTCCATCGATGCAAGGATCGACAGAAGGGCTTCTGTCTTCTCCTCTCTCTGGATGACTTTATTCAGTCTCCTCTCTATGGATGCCCTTCTATCCTCACCTCTCTCTGGATGCCCTTCTATCCTCTCCTCTCTCTGGATGCCCTTATGTTCTTTCCTCTCTGGATGTCCTTCTGTTCTCTCCTCTCTCTGGATGCCCTTCTGTCATCTCCTCCCTCTGGATGCCCGTCTGTCCTCTCCTCTCTCTGGAATGCCCTTCTGTCTTCTCCTACCTTATTATGCCCATCTGTTTTCTCATCTCTTCAGCTTCCCTTCTGTCTTCTCCTCTCTCTGGATGTCCTTCTGCTCTCTCTTCTCTCTGGATGGCCTTCTGTTCTCTCCTCTCTGGATGCCCTGCTGTCTTCTTCTATCTCAGGATGCCCTTCTGCACTCTCCTCTCTCTGGATGCCCTTCATTCTCTCCTCTCTCTGGATTCCCTTCTGTCTTCTCCTCTCTCTGGATGCCCTTCTCTTCTCTCCTCTCTAGATGCCCTTCTGTCCTCTATTCTTTCTGCATGCCTCTCTGTTCTCTCATCTCTCTGGATGCCCTTCTGTGCTCTCCTCTCTCTGTAGGCGCTTCTGTCCTCTCCCCTCACTGGATGCCTTTCTGTCTTCTCTGCTCTCTTGATGTTCTTCTGTTCTCCCCTCTCTGTGGATGTGTTTCTGTCTTCTCCTCTCTCGATGCCCTTCTGTTCTCTCCTCTCTCTGGATTCCCTTTTTGTCTTCTACTCTCGCTGGATGCCCTTCTCTTCTATCCTCTTTCTAGATGCCCTTCTTTCCTCTATTCTCTCTGGATTACTCTCTGTTCTCTCGTCTCTCTGGATGCCCTTCTGTGCTCTCCACACTCTGGATGCCCTTCTGTCTTCTCCTCTCTCTGGATGCCCTTCTGTCTTCTCCTCTATCCCCTGCCCTTCTGTTCTCTTGTCTCTTCGGCTTCCCTTCTGTCTTCTCCTTTCTCTGGATGACCTTCTGTTCTCTCCTCTCTCCAGATGCCCTTCTGTCTTCTCCTCTCTCGGGAGGCCCTACTGCTCTCTCCTCTCTGGATGCCCTTCTACACTCTCCTCTCTCCAGATGCCCTACCGTCTTCTCCTCTCTCTGGATGCAGTTTTATCCTCTTTTCTCTCTCTGGATGTCCTTCTGTCTTCTCCTCTCTCTGTATGCATTTCTGTTCTCTCCTCCCTCCAAATACCCTTCTGTTCTCTCCTCTCTCTGGATTCACTCTGTCTTCTCCTTCTCTTGATGCCCTTTTGTTCTCTCCTCTTTCTAGATGCCCTTCTGTTTTCTCCTCTATCTAGATGCCCTTCTGTTGTCTCCTCTCTCTGTATGGCCTCCTGTACTATTTTATGTGGATGCCCTTCTTTCCTCTACTATCCCTTTGTGCCCTTCTGCTCTTTCCTCTCTCTCGATGCCCTTCTCTTCTCTCCTCTCTCTGGATGCCCTACTGTCTTCTCCTCTCTCTGGATGACCTTCTGCTTTCTCCTCTCTCTGGATTCCCTTCTGTCTTTCCGTCTCTCTTGATGCCCTTAATTTCTCTCCTCTTTCTGGATGCATTTCTGTTCTCTCCTCTCTCTGGATGACCTTCTGTCTTCTCCTCTCTCCCGATGCCCTCTGTTCTCTCTTCTCTCCGAATGCCCTTCTGTTCTCTCCTCTCTCTGGAATCGCTCTGTCTTCTCCTTCTCTAAATGCCCTCTGTTCTGTCCTCTTTTTGGATGCCCATCTGTTCTCCCATTTATCCAAATGCCCTTCTGTCTTCTCCTCTCTCTGTATGGCCTTTTGTACTATTTTATGTGGATGCCCTTCCATCCTCTCCTCTCTCTGGATGCCCTTCTGCTCTGTCTTCTCTCTGGTTTTCCTTCTGTCCTCTACTCTCTCTGGATGCCCATCTGTCTTCTCCTATCTCCCGATGCCACTCTGTCTTCTCCTCTTCCTGGATGCCTTTCTGTTCTCTGCTTTCTCTAGATGCCCTTCTGTCCTCTTTTCTTTCTTGGATGCCCTTCTGTTCTCTTCTCTCCCTGAATGCTCTTCTGTCCTCTCCTCTCTAAGGATGCCTGTCGGTCCTCCTGTGTATCTGGATGCCTTCTCTCTTCTCCTATTTCCAGATGCCCTTCTGTTCTCTCCTCTCTCTGGATGCCCTTCTGTTTTCTCCTCTTTCTGGATGCCCTTCTGTTCTCTCCTCTCTCTGGATGCCCTACCATTATCTCCTCACTCTAGATTCTTTTCTCTATTCTCTCCTCTCTGGATGCCCAAAAATATTCTCCTCACTCTGGATATCCTTCTGTCTTCTCTCTAGATGCCATTCTGTTCTCTACTCACTCCAGATGCCCTTCTGTCTTCTCCTCTCTTTTGATGCCCTTCTGCTTAATCCTCTCTCTGGATTCTGTTCTGTTCTCTCCTCTCTCTGGATTCCCTCATGTCTTCTCTCTCTGGATGCTTTTCTGTTCTCTCCTCTCTATGGATTTCCTTCTGTCTTCTCCTCTCTCTGGATGCCCTTCTGTCCTCTCCTCTCTATGGATGCCCTTCTGTCTTCTCCTCTCTCTGCATGCCCTTCTGATGTCTCCTCTCTTTGGATGCCCTTTTGTTTTCTCCTCTTTCTCGATGCTCTTCTGCTCTCTCTTCTCTCCAGATGCCCTTCTGTCTTCTCCTCTCTCTGGATGCCCTTCTGCTCTCTCCTCTCTCTGGATTCCCTACCATTATCTCCTCACTCTAGATTCCCTTCTGTCTTCTCCCCTCTCTGGATGCCCGACAATTTTCTCCTCACTCTGTATATCCTTCTGTCTTCTCTTCTCTCTACATACCCTTCTGTTCTCTCCTCACTCTGGATGTCCTTCTGTCTTATCCTCTCTTTGGATGCTCTTCTGTTCTATCCTCTCCCTGGATTCTGTTCTGTTCTCTCCTCTCTCTGGATTCCCTTCTGTCTTCTCCTCTCTCTAGATGCTCTTCTGTTCTCTCATCTCTATGGATTCCCGTCTGTCTTCTCCTCTCTTTGGATTCCCTTCTGTTTTCTCCTCTTTCTGGATGCCCTTCTGTTCTCTCCTCTCTCTGGATGACCTTCTGACCTCTCCTCTCTTTGGGTGCACTTCTGTATTCTCCCCCATCTGGATGCCCTTCTATTCTCTCTTCCCTCTAAATGCCCTTCTATACTCTCCTCTCTCTTGATGCCCTTCTGTCCTTTCCTCTCTCTGCATGCCTTTTTCTCTTCTTCTCTCTCTGGATGCCCTTGTCTTCTCTCCACTCTCAGGATACCCTTTTTTTCTCTCCTTTCTACATGAACTTCTGTACTCTTATCTCTCAGGATGCCCTTATGATCTCTCCTCTCTTTGGATGCCCTTTTGTTTTCTCCTTTCTCTGGATGCACTTCTGAACTCTTCTCTCCATGGATGTTCTTCTGATCTCTCCTCTCTCTGGATGTCCTTCTGTTCTCTCCTCTCTCTAGATGCCCTTGAGTCTTTTCCTCTCTCTGGATGGCTTTCTGTTTTATCCTCTCTCTGGATCCCTTCTGTCCTCTCCTCTCTCTGGGTGCTCTTTTTCACTCTCCTCTCTCTGCCTGCCCTTCTGTCCTCTCCTCTCTCTGTATGCCCTTCTGTTCTCTCCTCTCTCTGTATGCCCTTCTAAACTCTCCTCTCCATGGATGCACTTCTTATCTCTCCTCTCTCTGGTTGCCTTTCTGTCATCTCCTCTCTCTTAATGCCCTTCTTTCCTATCCTCTATCTGGATGCCCTTCTGTCCTCTCTGCTCCCTGGATGCCCTTTGGTTCTCTCCTAACTGTGGATTCCCTTTTTGTCTTCTCCTCTCTCTGGATGCCCTTCTCTTCTCTCCTCTCTCTAGATGACCTTCTCTTCCTTTATTATCTCTGGATGCCTTTTTCTTCCCTTGCCTCTCTGGATGCCCTTCTGTCCTCTTCTCTCTCTGGATGCCCTTCTCCTCTCTCCTCTCTCTTGATGCCCTTCTGTTCTCTCCTCCCTTTGGATTCCCTTCTATCTTCTCCTCTCTCTTGATCCCCTTCTGTTCTCTCTTCTTTCTGGATAACCTTCTGTTCTCTACTCTCTCTGGATGCCCTTCTGTCTTCTCCTCTCTCCGGATGCCCTTCAGGTCTCTCGTCTCTCTTGATGCCCTTCTGTTCTTTCCTCTCTCTGGATGCCCTTCTCTCTTCTCCTCTCTCTGGATGCCCTTCTGTTCTCTCCACTCTCCGCATGCCCTTCTGACTTCTCCTCTCTCCCTATGCCCTTCTGTCCTCTCCTCTCTCTGGATGCCCTTCTGTCTTCTCCTCTCTCTGGATGCCCTTTGTTCACTCCTCTTTCGGGATGCCTTTCTTCCCCCTCCTGTCTCTGGATGCCCTTCTGTCTTCTCCTCCCTCTGGATGCCCATCTATCCTCTCCTCTCTCTGGATGCCCTTCTGACATCTCCTCTATCCCTATGCCCTTCTGTTCTCTCTTCTCGCCATCTTCCCTTATGTCTTTTCCTCTCTCTGGATGCCGTTCTGTTCTCTCCTCTCTCTGGATGCCCATCTGTTTTCTCCTCTCATTGGATGCCCTTCTGACTTTTCCTCTCTCCCTATACCCATCTGTTCTTTCATCTATCTGGCTTCTCTTCTGACTTCTCCTTTCTCTGGATACTCTTCTGTTCTCTCTGCTCTCCAGATGCCCTTCTGTCTTCTCCTATCTCCCAATGCCCTTCAGTCTTCTCCTCTTTCTGGAAACCCTTCTGTTCTCTGCTCTCTTTAGATGCCCTTTTACTCTCTCCTCTTGCTGGATGCCCTTCTGTTCTCTCCTCTCTCTGGATTAACTTCTGTCTTCTCTCTCTTGATGCCCTTCTGGTCTCTCCTCTCTCTGGATTCCCTTCTGTTCTCTCCTCTCTCCGAATGCCCTTCTGTTCTCTCCTCTCTCTAGATTCGCTTCTGTCTTCTCCTTCTCTGGATGCCCTTCTGTTCTCTCCTCTTTCTGGATGCCCTTCTGTTCTCTCCTCTATCTAGATGCCCTTCTCTCTTCTCCTCTCTCTGTACGGCCTTCTGTACTATTTTATTTGGATGTCCTTCTTTCCTCTCCTCTCTCTACATGCCCTTCTGCTCTGTCTTCTTTCTGGAGGAAATTATGTCCTCTCCTCTCTCTGAATGCTCTTCTGTCTTCTCCTATCTCACGATGCCCTTCTGTCATCTCTTCTCTCTGGATGCCCTTCTGTTCTCTCCTCTCTCTGGATTCTCTTCTGTCTTCTCCTCTCTTGGGATGTCGTTCTATCCCCTCCACTCTCTGGATGCTCTTCTGTCTTCTCCTCTCTCTGGTTGCACTTCAGTTCTTTCCTCTCTCTGGACTCCCTATTTTTCTTCTCCAATCTCTGGATGCCCTTCTGCCATCTCCTCTCTCTGGGTGACCTTCTGTCTGCTCCTCTCTCCTGATGCACTTCTATTCTCTCCTCTCTCTGGATTTGCTTCTGTCTTCTCCTTATCTGGATGCCCTTCTGTTCTCTCCTCTTTCTGGATGCCCTTCTGTTCTCTCCTCTATCTAGATGTCCTTCTGTCTTCTCCTCTCTCCCTATTACCTTCTGTTCTCTTGTCACTCCCGATGCCCTTCTGTATTCTCATTTCTGTGGATGCCTGACAATTTTCTCCTCACTCTGGATATCCTTCTGTCTTCTCTTCTTTCTAGATGCCCTTCTGTTCTCTCCTCACTCTGGATGCCATTCTGTCCTCTCCTCACTCTGGATGCCATTTTGTCCTCTCCACTATCTGGATGCCCTTTTGTCTTCTTCTCTCTCAATGTCTTTCAGTCTTCTGCTCTCTCTGGATGGGCTTCTGTACTCTCCTCTTTATGGACTCTCTAATGTTCTCTCATCTCTCTGGATATGCTTCTGTTCTCTCTTCTCTCGAGATGTCCTTATGTTCTCTCCTCTCTCTGGATGCCCTTCTGTCTTCTCTTTTCTCTAGATGTCCTTCTGTTCTCTCCTCTCTCTGGATGCCCTTGTGTCCTCTTCTCTCTCTGGATGCCCTTCTGTCCTCTTCTCTCTCTGGATGCCCTTCTGTTCTCTCCTCTCTCTGGATGCCCTTCTGTTCTCTCCTCTCTCTGGAATACCTTCTGTTTTCTCCTATCTCTTGATGCCCTTCTGTTCTCTCCTCTTTCAGTATGCCCTTCTGATCTCTCCTTTATCCGAATGCCCTTCTGTCTTCTCCTCTCTCCAGATGCCCTTCTGCTCTCTCATCTCTCTGGATGCCATTCTGTTCTCTCCTCTTTCCGGATGCCCTTCTGTCTTCTGCTCTATCTGGATGCCCTTCTGCCTTCTCCTCTCTCTGGATGCCCTTCTGTCTTCTCCTCACTCTGGATGTCCTTCTTTACTCTCCTCTCTTGGCTGCCCTTCTGTCCTCTATTCTCTCTGCATGCCCTTATGTCCTCTCTTCTCTCTTGAAGGCCATTTGTTCCACTACTCTCTCTGGACTCCTTTCTGTCTTATCCTATCTTCGGATGCCCTTCTTTCTTCTCCTCTTACTGAATACCTTTCTGTTCTCTGCTCTCTCTACATGCCCTTCTTTCCTCTATTCTCTCTGGATGCCCTTATGTTCTCGACTCTCTATGGATATTCTTCTGTTCTCTCCTCTCTCTGGATGTCCTTCTGACCTCTTATATCCATGGATGTCCTTCTTCACGCTCCTCTCTCTGGATGCCCTTCCGGCCTCTCTATTTCTGGATGCTTTTCTTTCCTCTCCTGTCTCTGGATGCCCTTCAGTTCTCTCCTTTCTCTGGATTCCCTTTTTGTCTTCTCCTCTCTCGAGATGCCCTTCTGTCCTCTATTCTGTCTGGATTCCTATCTGTCCTCTCATCTCTCTGGGTGCCCTTCTGTGCTCTCCTCTCTCTGGATGGCCTTCTGTCTTCTGTTCTCTCTGGATACCCTTCTGTCTTCTCCTCTATCCCTATGCCCTTCTGTTCTCTCGTCTCTCCCGATGCCCTTTTGTCTTCTCCTCTCTTTGGATGCCCAACAATTTTTTCCTTACTCTGGATATCTTTCTGTCTTCTCTTCTCTCTAGGTGCACCTCTGTTCTCTTCTCTCACTGGATGCCATTCTGTCCTCTCCTCTCTCTGGATGCCCTTCTGTCTTTCCCTTTCTCTGGATGCCCTTCTGTTCTCTCCTCTCTCTGGATGCACTTCTGTCTTCTCATCTCTCTGGATGCCCTCTGTTCTCTCCTCTCTCCAGATGACCTTCTGTTTTTTTTTTCTCTCTCTGAATGCCCTTCTGCTCTTTCCTCTCTCTGGATGCACTACTGTTCTCTCCTCTCTCTGGATGCCCTTTTGTCTTCTCCTCTCTTTGATGCCCTTCTGTTCTCTCCTCTCTCTGGATTCCCTTTTGTCTTCTCCTCTCTTTGATGCCCTTCTGTGCTCTCCTATCTCTGGATGCCCTTCTGTCTTCTCCTCTCTCTGGATGCACTTCTGTCTTCTCCTCCCTCCAGATGCCCTTCTCTTCTGTCCTCACTTCCGATGCCCTTCTGTCCTCTCCTCTCTCTGGATGCCCTTCTGTTCTCTCCTCTCACTGGATGCAATTCTGTCCTCTCCTATCTCTGGATGCCTCTCCGTATTTTACTCTCTCCAGATGCCCTTCTATCCTTTTCTCTCTCTGGATGTCCTTCAGTCTTCTGCTCTCCCTTGATGCCCTTCTGTTCTATCTTTTTTCTGGATTCTCTTTTGTTCTCTCATCTCCCTGGATCCCCTTCTGTTCTGTACTCTTCGTGGATGCCCTTCTATCCTTTCATCTCTCTGTATACCCTTCTGTTCTCTCCTCTCTCTGGATGCCCTTTTATCTTCTTCTATTTCTCAATGTCCTTCTGTCCTCTCCTCTCTCTGGATGCCCTTCTGTCTTCTCCTCTCTCAGGATGCACTTCTGTCTTCTCCTCTCTTCCGATGCCCTTCACTTCTGTCCTCACTTCCGATGCCCTACTGTCCTCTCCTCTCTCTGGATGCCCTTCTGTTATCTCCTCTCACTGGATGCAATTCTGTCCTCTCCTCTCTCTGGATGCCTCTCCATATATTCCTCTCTCTGGATGCCCTTCTATCCTTTTCTCTCTCTGGATGTTTTTTATTCCTCTGCTCTGCCTTGATGCCCTTCTGTTCTCTCTTTTTTTCTGGATTCTCTTCTGTTCTATCATCTCCATAGATGCCCTTCTGTTCTGTACTCTCCATGGATGCCCTTCTGTTTTTTCCTCTCTCTGGATACCCTTCTGTTCTCTCCTCTCTCTGGATGCCCTTCTGTTCTCTCCACTCTCTGGATACCCTTCTTTCTCTCCTCTCTCTGGATTCCTCCTCTCTCTGGATGCCCTTCCGTCCTCTCCTCTTCTGGATGCCCTTCTGTTCTCTCCTTGGTCTGGATCCCCTTTGGGCTTTTCCTCTCTCTGAATGCTCTTCTGTACTCTCCTCTCTCTGGATTCACTTCTGTCTTCTCCTTTTCTGGATTCCCTTATTTCTGACACTTTTCTGGATGCCATTCTATTCTCTCCTCTATCTAGATGCTCTTCTGTCTTCTCCTCTCTCTGTATGGCCTTCTGTACTCTTTTCTGTGGATGCCCTTCTTTCCTCTCCTCTCTCTGGATGTCCTTCTGCTCTCTCTTTTCTCTGGAGTCCATTCTGTCCTCTCCTCTTTATGGATGCCCTCCTGTCTTCTCCTATCTCCAGTTGCCCTTCTGTCTTCTCCTCTTTCTGTATACCCTTCTGTTCTCTGATCACTCTAGATGCCATTTTGTCCTCTCATATCTCTATATTCCTTCTGTTCTCTTCTCTACTTGATGCCCTTCTGTCCTCTCCTTTCTCAGGATACCCGTCTGTGCTCTTCTCCATCTGAATGCCTTCTCTTTTCTCATCTTTCTCGATGCCCTTCTGTTATGTCCTCTCACTGAGAGCCCTTCTGTTTTCTCCTCTCTCTGGATGCCCTTCTGTTCTCGTGTCTCTCTTGATGCCCTTCTGTCCTCTCCTATCTCTGGGTGCCCTTCTGTATTCTCCTCCCTCTTGATGCCCTTCTGGACTCTCCTCCCTCTACATGCCCTTCTTCACTCTCCTCTCTCTGGAAGCCCTTCTGTCCTCTCCTCTCCATGGATGCCATTCTGTTCTCTCCTCTCACTGGATGTCCTTCTGTTCTCTCCTCTCTCTAGAGGACCTTCTGTCTTCTATCTCTTGATGGCTTTCTGTTCTCTCCTCTCTCTAGATGTCTTTCTGTCCTCTATTCTCTCTGGATTCCCTACTGTTCTTTCGTCTCTCTGTATGCCCTTCGGTGCTCTCCTCTCTCTGGATGTCCTCTGTCCTCTCGTCTCTCTGGATGCCCTTCTGTCTTCTCCTCTCTCCATATGCCCTTCTGTTCTCTCGTCTCTCCCGATGCTCTTCTGTATTCTCCTCTCTCTGGATTCCCGACAATTTTCTCCTCACTCTCGATACCCTTCTGTCTTCTCCTCTCTCTTGATGCTTTTCGGTTCACTCCTCTCACTGGATGCCATTCTGTCCTCTTCTCTCTCTGGATGCCCTTCTATGTTCTCCTCTATCGGGATGCCGTTCTGTCCTCTTCTCTCTCTGGATGTCTTCACTTTTCTGCTCTTTCTGGGTGGGCTTCTGTTCTCTCCTAGTTCTGGATTCTCTCCTATTCTCTCAACTCTCTGGATGTGCTTGTGTTCTCTCTTCTCACGGGATGTCCTTCTGTCCTCTCCACTCTATGGATGCCCTTCTGTCTTCTCCTTTCTCTGGTTGCCCTTCTGTTCTCTCCTCTCACTGGATGCCATTTTGTCCTCTCCTCTCTCTGGATACCCTTCTGTTCTCTCCTCACTCTGGATTCCATTTTGTCTTCTCCTCTCTGTATGACCTTCTGTTCTCTTCTCTCTCTAGATACCCTTCTGTACTCTCCTCTCAGCATGCCCTTCTGTCCTCTTCTCCATCTAGATTCCTTCTCTCTTCTCCTCTTTCCGGATGCCCTTCTTTTCTTTCCTCTCTCTGGAAGTCCTTCTGTCTTCTCTGCTCTCTGGATGCTCTTCTGTTCTCTCCTCTCTCTAGATGCCCTTCTGTTCTCTCCTCAATCTCGATGCCCTTTAGTCTTCTCCTCTTTCTTTATGACCTTCATTTCTCTTTTTTGTGGATGCCCTTTTGCCCCCTCCTCTCTCTGGATGCCCTTCTTTTATCTCTTTCCTCTGGAGGCCATTCTCTCCTTTCCTCTCTCTGGATGCACTTCTGTCTTCTCCTATCTCCAGATTTCCTTCTGTCTTCTTCTCTTTCTGGATACCCATCTGTTCTCTGCTCTCTCTACATGCCCTTCTCTCCTCTATTCTTTCTGGATGCCCTTATGTTCTCTCCTCTCTCTGGATGTTCCTCTGTCTTCTCCACTTTCTGGATACTGTTCTATTCTCTACTCTCCCTGAATTCCTTTCTGTCTTCTCCTCTCTCTGGATGCCCGAAAGTTTTCTCCTCACTCAGGATATCCTTCTGTCTTCTCCTCTCTCTGCATGCCCTTCTGTGCTCTCCTCTCTCTGGATGCCCTTCTGTCTTCTCCTCTCTTTGGTAGCTCTTCTGTCTTCTCCTCTCTCCCTATGCCCTTCTGTTTTTTTGTCTCTCCCGATGCCCTTCTGTTTTCTCCTCTTTCTGGATGCCTGATAATTTTCTCCTCACTCTGGATATCCTTCTGTCTTCTCTTCTCTCTAGATGCCCTTCTGTTCTCTCTCACACATCCCTGTGTGAATGCCTAGGTTATCAGCCATTTGTTATTTGGGATGTAATATTGTCATAATGGAAGACTCCCGGATATTAGAGAGCCACATAAAAGGCAGGCCTTAGTTTAGGAAAAATCCAATTTTTGTCAGGGTATCAAGGGTCCAGTCTTCCTAGCAAGAGAAACGAGGGCAGAGCCAGGCATGCCAGGAACCTTTTTTGAGGATGTGGAAATCTAGGGGTCAGCCATAGGGGAAGGCAGGGTGGCTGGCAGCTGCGCTTGTCTCTGGCAGAATCAATTATGGATTTCCTTCGGTCTTCAGTTGATGGTAATGAACTTCAACTGGCTTCTTTATGGCAGCATCAATCTGGTTCTTAACAAAACTTGTGAGACAGTTAATAGCCCAAGGGCCAAAATACAGAAGCAATAAAATACCAAAGTAGGCAATAAGGTAGTAAGCCAAGGTGAAGTAGAGAACCAATTTTGATACCATGACTCTTGTTCTCTGGCTCTTTTTTCTTTCCTCTAAACTCTTTTTGACTTTGTCCAGGCTATTTTGGACAAGGCCTGTCTTATCAGAGTAAAAGCAACATTCTTCTCTGGGGGCTATGCAGAGACCTTCTTTCTTAAAGAAGACAAGGTCAAGTCCTCTCCTTTTCTGTAACACCACCTCAGAAAGAGAAGCCACAGAGTCCTTAAGGTCTTGTATCCCTTCTCTCAAATTATTTAAATCTTTATCAATAAGAGACTGAAGATGGGCATAATGATTATTGGAGGTGACTAGAGAAGCAATGCCAATACCTGCGCCAATAGCGCTGATTCCTAATATGACAGACAACATAAGGGCTGTCAGAGGCTCTCGTTTGATCTTAGGGGAAAGACCTTGATCCAGAACATTAAGAAAATACTCTGAATTGTGAATAAAAATGAGGGAGCATGGTAACAACTACACAATAATCTCTGGTCTTTAAAAAAATCAAAATTGGAAATATATAATGTCAATCCAGTGGCACAGGCAAAATAGGTACCATTGGATGCTATGGTATATAAAAAGGTATTATTTAAAATTAATGTCTGATTACAAATAGGAACCAAATGTTGGGGGGGTAAGCATAGAGGGCCCCAAAAGGCAGAGGCCTATGCCTGAGATGGAACTAATAGTGAGACCTCCCTCAGGTGAAGTAGCCCATAATAACAAATTGCTATTATCAGAAAAGGAGGGAGGGGTAAAAACAGCTATTCCCTCATAAAAACGGGGAGTAGACGAAAAACAAATCCAATATTCTTGATATTGATATTCACTGGTATTATGAATAGCTTCAAGGGAGGCATTTGCCAGAGAAATAATAAGGTCCGCAGAGCTAGGAGGGCCCGCAGGTATAGTGGGCTGAAATGATGTAACCTGGGGGGAGGTGGTGAGAGGCAAAATGGCTGGAGCAGTAATTCCAGGCCTAAGGACAGGCTTGGCTGGTGGTCGAGGGTGCTGTATGGCAGGATTAGGGCCCACAGTAGCAACATTTTTATTAGGGATACTCTTAAGCAGCTTAATTCTATAGATGAATCTCGGTTCTGAGCAGGTAAGTGGAAAGGTCGAGCACTCTCTTAGACGTAGGCCCCATTCATATCCTTGGCCTGTCCAGTCTTTACTCCTCCCTACATCCATAAAAGATATAAGAAGAGGGATACGCCATTTGAATTCATACCAGCATCTAAATGGTTGGGCAGTTTTAATTCCTAGTTTATCCTGTAAATATGTAGGTAAAAACTTTCTCCTTAAGGTGATATAATCCCAGGAGAAATGGGGTCTCCAATATGCATCTCCTGTGGTTTCACAGCCCCAAGATGCACAATAATAATCAGAGCTATAGCCACATTTATAATTTTGAGAGCGACCACGGTGGGTGGGCCCAGGGAATACAAAGAGGCCAGATGGATCATTGGCCAAGGAGACTATCCTATCATAGGAATTACATCCTATAAGGTGGCCATCATAATTGGGGTTAGGTGCATCAACCGGCCGACTTTGGGGCCAATAATGGGAGGGGGTTCTCCAGTCTGCACTGTCTCCCAGGGCAAGAGAACAAAGATCCATCTCCAGAGAGGGCCATGAAGGCTGGGTTCCAAGTGAAGAGCTGGAATTAACAATGTCTCCTGCTTGGTTTATTATGACCCAAGTAAAATTATGAATCTGGTATGGGGAATGCTGAGGCTTGATACTCACATTTGGATAAATCTGAAGTGTGAGCAGGGGGAGCAGGAGGAGCAAGGCAACTGGATGCATTTTTCTGAAATGAAGCACAGTTAAGAAGCATTCTCAGAGGGTATCCCTGGGGTAGAGTTAGCCAACTTCACCAGTCTTTGTGATAGCCATCTGGTATTTTGTTCCTTGGAATAATATATACACAGGTGTCCTTTTCCCCAGATAAGGATTATATCAGGACCATTCCACTTATATGTCAATGGAGCTTTCCACATGACTTTGGCATAGGAATCTGCTGTAGTAGTGGGCCAGAATCTGTCTGCTGCAGACTTTCCTTTTTCATCAAGGGTCAAAAAATTGAGAACGAAGAGTGCATGATTTAACAAGATTTTATGATTCCTCTTTTGGGGGTATAAAATTCCCCTAGAATGTTGTAATTTTAAGAGCATGTTCTTTAAGGTCTGATGTGCCCTTTCTACAATGCCCTGTCCTTGGGGTTTATATAGGATACCAGTAACATGTTTAATATTAAGCTGGGCACAGAACTCTTTGAAAGAGGCACTGGTATATCCAGGGCCGTTATCAATCTTAAGTATCTTAGGTATGGGCCTAAAGGCAAGGCAAAAAAATCACATGACTAATAACATTTTTGGTAGCCTCACCAGATTGTAGTGAGGCGCAAAGAAAACCACTGAAGGTATCAATAGAAACATGTATATATTTAAGCTTAACAAAAGGGGTAAAATGAATAACACCCATTTGCCATATCTCTCCTGGGTTGAGGGTATGAGGCTTCATCCCCAAATGTAATTCAGGTAGGAGGGTGAGACAACCCTGGCACTGACACACTATCTGGTGTGCTTGTTCTCTAGTAATAGAGAACATCTGTCGGAGTGCCGGGAGCCAAGCCCAAGAAATTACCTGGTGTTTTAGAAAGTCTAGTCAGTACAAGGTTAAGAAAGGACATTCACAGGTCTCAGGCAGCTACGTGTGCCTTACGGTTGGTAGAAAAAGCCATCCAAGAACAGGGAGTTTTCTTTATCTCTTATGAAACACCACTCCTGTTTGTTATCTTTGCCACCTCACATACACCTAAAGGAGTGTTTTGGCAACATGGCCCTCTTCTCTGGGTCCACCTTTCAGCTTCCCCTACTAAGGTACTGACCCCTTATACCTCCCTGGTTGCTAATCTTATCCTTTTAGGACTTGAACAGAGCCGCCAGTTTTTTGGAAAAGATCCTGATAAAATAATTATGCCATATTCTAAAAATCAACTAGATTGACTCATGCAAACCACAGATGAGTGGCCCATAGCATGCTCCTCCTTCCTGGGAATAATCGATGATCATTACCCTGCTGATAAATTGCTTCAATTTGCCAAGATTCATCCCTTTATTTTCCCAAAGTTTACCTCCCCTCAACCGATATCAAATGCTTTTTTGGTGTTTACTGATGGCTCCTCTAATGGAATGGCCGTTTATGTTATAGATGGACAGGTTACCCCTATTTGTTCCCCCTTTAAATCGGCCCAACTTGTAGAACTTTTTGCAGTAATAAAGGTTTTTCAGCTATTAATAAATCACCCCTTTAATTTGTATACTGACAGTGCCTAAATTGCTTACTCTGTTCCTATTCTCGAGACGGTCCCATATATTAGACACTTCACAAATGCTGCCCCTCTTTTTTCTCAGCTTCAAAAATTGATTGCCTCTAGATGCCACCCCTTTTTTGTTGGACACCTTCGTGCTCATTCTGATTTGCCTGGTCCTCTTTCTAAAGGAAATGCCTGTGCAGATGCTGCCACCCGCTTGACCTTCCCAGTGTTGGTAGGCTCTGTAGAACAGGCCCAGAAGAGTCATGCCTTGCACCATCTAAATGCTCAGACCCTTCATTTACTTTTTAAGCTCACCTGTGAACAGGCACGCCAGATTGTTAAACAATGCCCAGCCTGCGTCACACTTTTGCCTACCCCCCATCTGGGTATTAATCCCAGAGGTTTAATCTCAAATGAAATATGGCAAATGGATGTCACACACATTCCTGAATTTGGCAATCTTAAATATCTCCATGTGACCATAGACACCTTTAGTGGATTTATTTTCGCTACCTTACAGGCCGGAGAGGCTTCTAAAAATGTTATAACCCATGTTTTAAACTGTCTCTTTGTCATGGGTAAACCTAAGATTATTAAGACTGACAATGGTCCTGGGTACACAGGGAAAAACTTTCAAGAGTTTTGCCACCAATTACAAATCAGGCATATTACCGGCATTCCTTAAAATCCTCAAGGACAGGGCATTGTTGAACGTGCCCACCAGACTATCAAGAATACACTACATAAGTTAAAGAAGGGGGAATTATACCCCCAGAAAGGGTCTCCTAGAAATACTCTCCATCACGCCTTGTTTGTTCTCAATTTTCTAAATCTGGACGTTCATGGCAAATCTGCTGCTGATCGCCTCTGGCATCCTGAGACCAATAAAAATTATGCCACAGTTATGTGGAAGGACCCTCTTAACTTTAAATGGAACGGCCCTGACCCGGTTCTTATATGGGGCCAAGGATCAATATGCCTGTTCGATACCAAAGAAAGTGCAGCTAGATGGCTGCCAGAAAGATTGGTAAAACAGATAGATGCTTCTTTAAAGACAGATCCTTCCACTAAGAATCAAGATGATAATAATAATAATCCAGGGAAGAGTCCCCCTGAGATCCCTTCTCCCCTTCCCTTGCAGAAACAGTAAAAGAAGATGAAAGTGTTAATTTTCCTCAAATTACTACTGATGATGATGAACACTGAAGGCAGCCTTGATCAGCCAATTGACAGAAATCAAATTCTGAAGACACTGTATGGTAACCCTTGTGATTGTAGAGGGGGAAATGGACATTTTACAAGTCAATACACAGTAACTGTTGACTGTGTAGATAAGACAGCCTATTTGTATATTATCAATGCCCATAATGGAGGATTGAGCCAGGGTTGGGGCTGTGTACCTAAACCAAAACCTCTGCCTGCCTTATCGTCAGAGAGTACTTGCCCCACAAATTGTACCCTTGTTGATCAGATGCATGCCACCTGCTATGCTGAATTTAAAGAGTGCAGTAAGAAAAATGTACCCTATTTTGTTGCAGTTCCCTTGAGAACCCAAATAGGTGGCATGCCAATAGGTGGAGACTGGTCCTCTAACACCCAAGTGGTGGGCCCAGAGGCATATACATCAAAATATATACGGACCTCTTGCCTTGCTCCACCAGGTAAACTTGCTTGCTGGCCGCAGGTTACTCCTGCACTTGTGTCAGATGGGGGTGGCCCTACTGACCAGGTTCGAGAACTACAAGTTCAAAAACGAATCCAAGATCAAATTGATAACCTTCTGCCTCGCCTTCATTATCATCCTCTTTTGTTGCCAAAACCAAGAGGCATTGATATAGCTCCCCAAACTACTGAGATCCTTGCTGCCACACATGCTGCTCTGAATACTACCAACCCATCCATAGCCAGTGATTGCTGGTTGTGCCTTGCACTGGGAGCTTCCTGGCCCCTGGTGGTTCCTCTGTTTAATGATGCCTTGATCTCTTACTCAAAAAATAATTGCAGTTATTTAAGACCTTTTAAAGTGGTGCCCACTGGTTTTAATACATCTACATGCTTTTATAGTCCTTTTAAAAATAATTCCTTTGATGTAGATCTTGGGTCTGCAACCTTTGCCTCCTGCAGTAATTTTATCACTACTTCTGATCCCATATATTTAGATAAAGGAAAAGTTTTTGTGTGTGGAGATAATATGGCATATCGTTTTCTCCCTGTGAACTCTACAGGCTCCTGCCTTCCTACAGTACTCTTACCAGATGTTGAAATTATTCCTGTGGATCAACCTGTCCCCTTGCCTAGTTTTGATACATTTTTTCCTAGGCACAACAGAGCCATTCAATTTATTCCCCTCTTGATTGGGCTTGGAATCTCTGGGGCGCTTGCCACTGGCTCAGCTGGCATTGGAATGGCTATGGACATTTATAATAAGTTGTCCTAACAGTTGATAGAAGATGTCAACATGGTTTATCAGTCTGTCAGAGACCTACAAGATCAGGTAGACTCTCTGGCAGAAGTGGTCCTACAAAATAGATGTGGTCTTGATTTGCTAACCACAGACAAAGGAGGTATCTGCTTAGTTTTACAGGAAAAATGCTGCTTTTACACAAACAAATCTGGAATTGTTTGAGACCGAATCCGAAAACATCAGGAGGAATTGGAAAAGAGGCGTCAAGAACTTTTTAACAACCCCATGTGGAGTGCTTGGAATGGGATCCTGCCTTACCTTCTCCCCTTTCTTGGACCAGTAGTTGGCCTGATAGTGTTGTTATCATTAGGACCTTTTTTCTTTAATAGACTCACTGGCTTTGTAAAACAACAAATTGACTCCTTGGCATCTAAACCCCTACAAGTACATTATTATAGACTTGATTTGGCTGATAGAGGCTTGGCTGAGCCTTGCGTTGACATATCTCCTTTAGGAGCTGCATAGAACTCAGATCTATGCATGTTGGTTCAGCATGGCACGGACACAACATGGGGACCTGCAAGGGGTGTGTGACAAGGTACCACAGGGGGAGGACCCAAATTGTCCACTTCTGAGTCCCCTGAAAAGCAAACCTGATTGCATAGAGGTTGGTGTTGATTTCTTGTGTCTCAAAGCAGCCGACTAGGACCCTCAATATCCTACATGGCCCATGAGATAAATAACCCTCTCCTCCCCCAAAAGACACGATTACAAATAATACTGGGAGGATCAGGTCAATGCTTTCCCCCTCTGGTCAATGCACATTATCTGCCAATGAGATTTCTTAATGTCCGCATTTGCCTGCCAGCCTCGCTTAAAATTGTTAAAAGTGAGCAGATGCTGGGAGCCAAGCCCAGGAAATTATCTGGTGTTTTAGAATGTCTAGTTAGTAGAAGGTTAAGAAAGGACATCCACAGGTCTCAGGTCCCATGAACCTAAAGAACGTCTGGCATTTCCTTGGAGCTGATTATGACAGTGGGATGGTCTAGGGTGATAAGATTATGACAGTGGGATGGTCTAGGGCCATAAGATTATGACAGTGGACTGGTCTTAGACAGTAAGGATTCCATAGTAAGATAGCCCTAAACAATGACCCTCACCCTAACTTCCCAGTTTTCTGTGTCTTTATAACCTGCCCCCAAAATTAAAGTTTCAGAGCTTGATCAGAACCCAGACTTGCTCTCATTCTTTGTGTCTCTTGTCCTTTCATTCGTTTGTCCCATTCCCTAAGGTCTCGTCGAGTCCCCACGGGCCGAGGCATCGGAGGGTCTGGGCATTTAGATGATGTAATTGGTGGGCCTTTTGTGCCTGTTGTACAGGATCAGAAGGCAGGGCCAAGGTAGCCATGGTAAATGGAGACCCTCGGGTGGCCCTATCAAAGAGGTCATTTCCCTCTCTTAGGGGTCCAGGAAGACCAAAGTGGGCGCGTATGTGACCCACAAAGAATGGATGGGATCTAGGTAAAATTATCTTCTGAAGCTCAGAAAAGAGGAGGGAAGCATTGGTATACGGCCTTGTAAAGGGAACGGTCTTTAAAAGAGCCACTGATTGAGTCACATGTGCACTCTCAGTAAAAAGATTAAAGGCACAATCTGGGAAAGTCTTAAAGACTTGAATAACAGCACCCAATTCTACCAACTGTGCTGAGGAAAATTTGGTCTGAAACTTAGAGACCTGTCCACCTATATTAAAGGCTGCAACCCAGAGGAGGATCCATCTGTAAAATTCAGTGGTGCTTGAGGAATGGGGATATTCTTAGTCACTTTAGGAAAGACCACCGCTTGGTGTTCAAGGAACAGGATAAGTTTGTCAGAGGGAGAGTGGTTATCTATCTTTCCCTGAAATGAAATACAGTTAATAGCCCATTCATCTGAGGTCTGAAGTAGACACCGAAATTGAGCAGCATCATAGATAATGCTGACAAGGTCAGGGTCTCTAACAAAGAGCTTCAGGGAGGTCTCTCTTCCCATTCTTATGATCTGTGCCACCAAGGCAGGATAAACAGGTAGCACTTTAGAAGGGGTGGCAGGCAAATGAAGCCAATACAAAGGTTTAGTCTGTTACAACAATCCCAAGGGGGCAAACATGGTGGGAAGGACCAATAGCCATAAGGGGGAGGTTGGAGAATAATAGGTAACAGTCTGTTGTTGAATGGCTTTCTCCACAAGCTTAAGGGCGAAGGTGGCCTCAGGGGTTAAGGCACGGGGTGAGGAGGGGTCAGAATCTCCTCGAAGAATATCAAATAGAGGCTTAAGTTCTCCAGTTGTTACTTTTAGATAGGGGCACAACCAATTTATGTCTCCTAAGAGACATTGAAAGTCATTAAGTGTTTGTAAGGAATCTTTTCTAAGTTCAATTTTTTGAGAGAGAACTTTAGAGGGGTGAAGCTCAAAACCCAAGAATAAATGTGGGGGCTGTAGCTGGACCTTCTCGGGGGCAATCTGCAGCCCGAGGCCTTGGAGGGCAGTTACCAACTCCTGGCCCACCCTGGGCAAGGTGATCTCATCAGGGCTAGCCAGAAGAATGTCATCCATATAATGGGCAATATATAACTCAGGGTATTTAAGGCGAAAAGGGTCAGTGGCCTGGGCCACAAACTTTTTTTGGGACTATTGGCCCTGCCTTGAGGTAGGACCCTCCACTGAATTCATGGAGATGGCCCAATGCAATTAACAATAGGAAGGCTACAGGCAAAATGTTTACAATCCTCTGGGTGTAAGGGGATGCATAAAAACAATCTTTCAAATCAATAACCATCTTATTGTAACTCTTAGGTATTGCCACGGGGGAGGGGAGGCCAGGCTGGAGGGCTCCAACTGGGACCATAGTCTTATTAATTTCTCTGAGGTCCTGGAGCAGTCTCCATTTGCCCCCTTTCTATTGTATCACAAAATGGGTGTATTCCAAGGAGAGATGGAGGGTTCAATGTGGCCAGCATCTAATTGTTCTTGTACCAACTGCGTGGCCACTAAAAGTTTATGTTGAGGGAGGGACCATTGGTCGACCCAGACAGGGAAATCTGACTTCCAGGTGATCTTATCTGTCTTGTGTGCAGGGGAAGCAATGGTCCTTAAGAAAAATTTGAATCATAACCTAGTCCTGAGCGTGAGGTCTTTGGTGTAACAGCAATTGGGGTGGGGATGCCTTGGTTGCATCTGCCCAAGCCTTGTCCAGGGATGAACCCCTGGTCCAGCATCTGGTGAGTAACAACTGCAGAGGGGCTAAACATAAGAAATCCCATTTGACTCAATATATCTCGACTCCATAAGTTTATAGGGAGGCCAGGTACAATGAATGGTCTAACATGTCCAGTATTACCCTCAGGATCTTCCCAAGTGAGCAACTGGGAGCTTTGAAGGGTGTTGGTGGACTGGCCAATGCCTTGAAGTGAGTTAAAGAAGGCTGACAGGGCCAAGAGGAGGGCCAAGAGGCCTGTGAAATAACTCTGGAGTCTATTCCTGAGTCAAGTATGCCCTCAAAGTTTTTGCCATTAAGTTTCAGTTTTAATTGTGGGCACCCTTTTTAGAGCCTTTAGACCCAATAGACATCAGAAAACTCAGGGGTGGAAGCACCCCATGATGAGCCCAAAGAAGGTGTGGAGGTGTCTACTGGAAGGGGAAAGGCCTGTGCAAGGCACTGTCCCTGGCGAATGTGAAGTCGCCCTCTAGAACTAGTGGCCAATACTTTAATTTCTCCAGAGTAATCGTTATCAACGATTGAAGAGAAAATGGTAATGCCTTGGAGAGTGGCAGATGCTCTGCCCAAGATAAGATAATAAGTCTGGGGTGGGGGAGGCCCAAAGACAACATTAGGGATCATCTGAACTCCTCCTCCAGCTTCTAATATTGTATTGGAGGAGGCACAGGGGTCCAATCCTGCACTCCCTGGGGTAGCCCTACAGAGGGCTGTGGATGGTTTGGGAGCTGTTGATGGAAGGTTTGATGTGGCCCTGCCTGGCTGTTTTCCGAGGCTGGCAGGAAGGAGAATGGCTAAGGGGTCTGGGTCTGGCTCCGCATCCTGTTTCCCTGAAGGGGATTGAGTAGTTGGCCAAAATATCTGTTTTGGAATGGCAGGCAGTAGCCCAATATTTGCCTAGCCTGCAGCTAGGGCAAGGGGTCATTGGAAGTGAATGCTCTCCCTTCCATTAAGGTGGGGGCTGAGCCATGGGTTTAACCTGAGGGCACTGTTTAGCAAAATGGCCCAGGTGACCACATCTAAAACAGGTGGATACGTTTGCCCCACCACTAGTAGCTGTAGTGGCCGCTCCCACAGACAGATTGATGGCTTGTGAGACCTTCTGGGCAAAGGGATCTACATCCTTGCAGATATGAATCATCTCATCTAAATCTTTATTTTTATATTTCCCTCGAAGGGCAGCCCTACAGACAGAGTTAGCATTTTCATAAGCAAGCTGCTGAAGAAGTTTATTATCTCCCTGGCCAGGTCCCAAGGATCTCTCAGCGGTCTCCAGGAGGTGGGCAACAAATTCTGAAAATTCTTCTTGATTGCCCTGAATGATCTTGGTCAAGGGGGAAAGGACAGAGCCTTTCATGGGAATGGCTCTCCAGGCACTCATAGCTGCTGGGGAAGACTGAGCCAAGAGACCCAGAGAAAATTTTTGCTGTATTTGGTTAGAGGCATATTCCCCTCGACCTAGGAGTGTATCAAGTGTCCATTTATTGGCAGGTGAGCATGAGCTTGAGAGATTGACTTGTGCCTGAGACCTAAAACGATCTACCCAATCATCCTGCCAAGAGAGAAATTGTCCCCGAGTTAATATGGCTTGGGCAACTGTCAACCACTCATTGGGTGTTAAATATCCACCTGCCCCAAAGCTTTCAAGAAGGGAAAGAGTGAAGGGAGCATTGGGCCCATAATTCCTAACAGCCGAATTTAATTTTTCTAACTGTTTAAAGCAGAGTTTTTTAAAGATAGTAGGATTCTCCATAGGGCACATGTTTTCATTTTCTGTCACGGCACTGCCCTTATCTCTGCTTCCACCTTCTGGCTCTGTTTCATCCTCATCTCCAGAAGACAGACTCTGTCCCCAATTGGGGGCAAGAAGGCTGGGAAGGTTGATGAGAGGACCATGAAGAGGAAGGGGGCATGGGGCATGAGGAGGAAGAAGGAGTGGCAGGCATGTGGCTGTGTGAACGCTGTGCACTAGACCAGGATGGGGGACGGAGTGGCGGGGTCTGTGAGGAGCTAGAATCAGGATCTGCAGGTGTCTGGGGAGGGATACCCTGAGAGCAAGTGACAGGGAAAACCAAACATTGAGAGTCCTGCGCAGGGGAGGAGGAACTAAGGGCTGAGAGCCTTGAAATTTGCTCCTGAAGGTGGAGGATGTCTGCCAATTCATGGACCTGAGAAGAAAGGCAGGTCTTCATGTCAGAGAGAGAAACATACAGGGTAGCTGGGAAAGTCAAAACCGCAGACTTAAGAAGAGATGTGGAGACCAAGGGAACTGGCGTTAGAGTGAGGTTCCTGGCTTCTGAAAGTACACAACATAAATGTCCTTCCCACTGTCCACCACAGAGTCATCCTTCCCACTGTCCAGCACAGAGAGGTCCTCTCTACTGTCCATCAAAGTGATGTCCTTTCCACTGTCCACCACAGGACGTCCTCCCCACTTTCCACAACAGGGATGTTCTTTCCACTGTCCACAACAGGGACGTCCTACCCATGTCTACCACAGGGAAGTCCTCTCAAATCTCCACCACAGGTAGGTCCTCTCCACTGTCCACCAGAGGGACATCAAATCAACTGTCCACCACAGAAATATACTCCCCACTGTCCACAACAGTGATGTCCTTCCCACTGTGCACCACAGAGACGTTCTACACACTGCCCTCCACAAGTACATCCTACCCACTGTCTAACACAGGGATGTCCTTCCCACTGTCCAACAAAGTGACGTTCTTCCTACTGTCCACCAAAGGTACATCTTTCAACTGTCCACCACAGAGACATCCTCCCCACTGTCCATCACAGGGACATCCTTCCCACTGACCACAACAAGGACGACCTTCATACAGTCCACCATAGAGAATTCCTCATTGTTGTCCACTAAAGGGACGTCCTTCCCACTGTCCACCACAGGGACATACTCCAAATTGTCCACCACAGTGACATCCTTTTCACCATTCACCACTGAGACATCTTACCCACTTTGCACAACAGGGACATTTTCCTGTGCACAACAGGGATATCCTCACCACTGTGCACCACAGGGATATCCTCCTTTGCACACTAGGGATGTCAGCAACACCTCCACCCAGAGTTATCCTCTGCACACTCTATGGCAGGGACATCCTCCCCAGTATCCAACAAAGAAACGTCTTTCCCACTATTAACCACAGGGATGTCATCCTAAATGAACAACACAGGAAAGTGCTATTCACTGTCCACCACAGGGATGTCCTTCCCCCTGTCCACCACACGGATGTCCTCCCCACTGTCCACAACAGGGATGTTCTTTCCACTATTCACCACAAGGAGGTCCTTCCCAATATTGACAACAGGGACATCCTCCCCAGTGTCCAGCACAGGACCATACTACACACTGTCTACCACAGGGACGTACTACCCACTGTCTACAACAAAGAGGTCCTCTCCACGGTCCACCACAGACACGTCATTTCAATGGTCCACCACAGAAATATTCTCCCAACTGTCCACAACAGGGAACCCCTTTCCAATGTCCACCAAATGGAGGTCCTCTCTACTGTCCATAAAAGAGATGTTCTTTCCACAATCCACCACAGGGACATCCTTACCACTGTCCACAAAAGATGTGTCCTCCCCACAGTCCACCAGAGTTAGGTCCTCCAAACAGTCAACCACAGGGACATTTTTTTCCATGGTTCACAAAACAGATGCCCTCCCCACTGTCCACCACAGGGTTATCCTCCTGTGTCCTACAAGGACATCCTTACCACTGTCCACAACATGGTTGTCCTTAACAATAGGCACTACAGGGAAGTCCTCACTGCCGTTCACCACACGAATATCCTCTGCACTGTAAACCACAGGGACATCCTATCCACTGTCCACCACAGGCAGGTCCTCCCCTCTATCCACCACAGGGACATCCTTCTGTCTGTCCACCACAATGATGTCCTCTCCACTGTCCCCCAAAGGAACGTCCTTCTCACTGTCGACCACAAGGGCGTCATTTCAACTTTCCACCGAAGGGAAGACCACTTCACTGTCCACCACAGGGATGTCCTTCCCACTGTACACCACAAGGACATCTTCCTTTGCACAACAGGGATGTTCTTACCACTGTCCAACCCAGAGATGTCTTCTGCACTCCCCACTACAAGGACATCCTTTTCGCTGTCCACCAAAGAGACATTCTCTTATGCACCACAGGAGCATTGTCCTTACTGTCCACAAGGCTGTCATACACACTGTCCACCACAGTGACATCCTCTCAACTCTCCAACACAGGGATATCCTCCCAACTGTCCACAACATGGATGTCCTCTCAACTATCAAACACAGCAAAGTCCTTCCCACTGTAAACAACAGGGACATCCTCCCCACTGTGCACCACAAGGACATCCACCTGTGCACAACAGGGATATCCTAACCACTGTCTACCACAGGGATGTCCTCCCCACTGTCTACAACAGGGATGTCCTTCCCATTGTACACCACATGGACATCCTCTAGTTTTCCAAAAAAAAGAACTTCCTTCCAACAGTTAACCACAGGGACATCTTCCTAACTGTCCACCACACAAATATGTTCCCCATTATCCAATACAGAAACATCCATCACACTGTACACAACAGGGACATACTCCCACCTTCCTCCAAAAGGATGTTCATCCCAATGTTCACAACAGAAATGTCCTAAACATGGTCCACCACAGGGATATCCTCCCAACTCTCCACCACAAGGAGTTCCTCCCCACCGTCCAACACAGGGACCTTCTTCCCAGTGTCCACCAAAGGGATATCCTTCCTACTATCCACAACACAGACATCTTCCCCACTGTCCACCACATGGACATCCTTCCCACTGTCCACCACCGGGATGTCCTACCCCACAGTCAACCAGAGTGTGGTCCTTCCCATTGTCCACCACAAGACATCCTCCTGTGCACAAGAGGGCTGTCCTCACCATTGTGCACCACAGGGACATATTTTGCATTGTCCACCACAGGGATGTCATTGCTACTGTCCACAAAAGTGAGGTTCTCCCTGCTGTCCACCACAGGGACATCCTTACCACTGTCCATGACAGGGTCGTCCTCACCACTGTCCACCATGGGTATGTCCTTCCCATTGTTCACTAGAGGGACATCTTCCCCAATGTGCACAAAAGAGACATCCTTTTACTGTCCACCACAGGGATGTCCTTCTCACTGTCCACCACATAGAGCACCTTCCTGCTCTCCACCAAAGGGACAGTCTTCTCACTGTCCACCATAGAACGTCCTTTCCACTGTCCACCACAGGTATATCCTCTTCACTGTCCACCAGAGGGGAAAATCCTTCCTACTGTCCACCACATGGAGTTCCTCCCTAATGACCAGCAGAGGGACATCCTTCCTACTGTTCACCACAAGGAGGTCTTTCCCAATGTCTAAAACAGGGACATCCTTCCCACAGTCCACAACATATATTTCCCTCCAATGTCAACCACAGAGACCTCCTTCTCACTGTCCACCACAGGGAAGTGCTCTATACTGTCCACCACAGGTAAGTCTCTTACACTGTCCACCACAGTGATGTCCTCTGCCCTGTCCACAACAGGCATATCATTTCCATGGTCCACCACAGGGATGTCCTTTCCACTGTTCACCAAAGCGACATCCTCCACACTGTCCACAACAGGCATGTCCTTCCCACTGTCCAGCAAAGAAAGGTACACCATGCTGTCCACAACAGGAACATACTTCCCAATGTTCACTAAATGATATCCTCTCCTATTTCCACCAGAGAGACTTCCTTACCACTGTTCACCACATGGTGTTTCTCCCCACTGTCCACACGAGGGACATGCTTCCCACGGTCCACCACACAAAAGTCCTTCCAAATGTCCACAACATGGATGTCCTTCCCACAATACAAAACATAAATGTCCTTCCCACTGTCCAACATATAGACCTACTTCCCACTGTGCACAAGAGAAAGATCCTCTCTACTCTCCACCAGAGGAATGTCCTTACCACTGTTCACCTAAGTGACATCCTCCCCTCTGTCCACAAGAGGGACATTCTTCTCACAGTTCACTAGAAAAGGTCTTTCCCAATGTCCACAACAGAGATATTCTTCCCACAGTTCACAACATAAATGTCCTTACCACTGTCCACCACAGGGATGTCTTCTCTACTGTCCATCTAAGTGATGTCCTTTCCATTGTCCACCACAGGGATGTTCTCTCAATTGTCAACAACAGGCATGTCTTTCCCACTGTACTCCACAGAAAGGTACACCCTGATGTCCACAACAGGAACGTACTTCCCAATGTCCACTAAATGATGTCCTTTCCTATGTCCACCACAGAGACATCCTTAAACTGTCCACCACATGGTGTTTCTCCCCACTGTCCATGAGAAGGACATCATTTCCACTGTTCAGCACTCGGAGGTCCTTCCTAATGTCCACAACATTGACGTCCTTCCCACATTATACAACATAAATATCCTCCCCACTGTCCAACACATGGACCTTCTTCCCACTGTTCACCACAGAAAGGTCCTATCTACTGTCCACCACATGGATGTCCTTACCACTGTACAAACCAGTGATATCCTCCCCATTGTCCACAACATTATTTTCCTTCTCACTGTCCACAAAAGAAAGGTGTTCCCCACTGACCACCACAGGGATGTTCTTCTCACTGTCCACCTAAGTGATGTCCTCACCTCTGTCCACAAGAGGGACATTCTTCCCAAAGTTCACCACAAGGAGGTCTTTCCTAATGTCCACAACAGAGGCGTTCTTCCCACAGTCCACAACATAAAAGTCCTTCCCACTGTCCATCACAGGGAACTCCTTCCCACTGTCCACCAGAGTGACGTCCTCCCCAGTGTCCACCACAGGAACGTACTACCCACTGTCCACCAGAGATATGTCCTATCCACTGTCCACCACTGTTACATCCTTTCCACTTTCCACCATTAGGAGGTCCTCTCCACTGTACACCACAGTAAAAATCTTTCCACTGTTGACCACAGGGACGTCCTTCCCTATATCCACGACTGGGAGGTCCTCACCACTGTCCACAACAGGGACGTCCTTTCCACTGTCCACCACAGAAACATACTCATCACTGTCTATCACAGGGACATCTTTACCACTGTCCAACACAGAGAGGTCCTCCCTGCTGTCCACCACAGTGATGTCCTTCACACTGTCCACCACAGGGAGAACCTCCCCACTGTCTACAACAAGGACGTCCTTCCCATTGTCCACTACATGGACATCATTTCACTGTCCACAAAAAGAACTTCCTGCCCACTGTTTACCACAGGGACCTCTGCCTGACTGTCAACCACACAAATATGCTCCCAACTGTCCACTACAGAAACATCCATCCCACTGTACACAACTGGGAATTACTCCCCACTGTCCTTCACAAGGACATCCATCACAGTGTCCACAGTGGTCCTACCCACTGTCCACCACAGAGACATCCTCCCAACTGTCCACCCCAAGGAGTTCCTCCCCAACAGTCCACCACAGGATCATTCTTCCCACTGTCCACCACAGGGACATCCTCCTGTGTACTACAAGGATATCTTGACCACTGTCCACAACATGGTTGTCCTCAACAATATGCACTACATGAAAGTTATCACCACAGTCCACCACAAGAATATCTTCTGCACTGAAAACCACAGGGACATCCTACCTACTGTCCACCACAGGGAGGTCCTCCCCTCCGTCTACCACAAGGACACCTTCTGCCTGTCCACCACATTGTTGTCCTCAATACTGTCCTCCAAAGTGACGTCCTTCCCACAGTCGACCACAAGGATGACATTTCAATAGTCCATCACAGGGAAGTCCTCTTCACTGTCCACTACAGGGATGTCCTTTCCACTGTACAACACAGGGACATCCTCCTGTGCACAACAGGGATGTTTTTACCATTGACTACCCCAGAGATGTCTTCTACACTCCCCACTACAAGGACATCATTCTCACTGTCCACCAAAGAGACATTCTCTTGTGCACCACCGGAGCGTTGTTCTTACTGTCCACAAGGCCATCATCCACACTGTCTACTATAGTGAAATCCTCTTAACTCTCCAACACAGGGACATCCTCCTAACTGTCCATAACACGGATGTCCTCCCAACTATCAAACACAGCGAATCCTTCCCACTGAAAACAACAGGGACATCCTCCACACTGTGCAACACAGGGACATCCCCCTGTGCACAACAGGGATATCCTAACCACTGTCCACAACAGTTATGTCCTCCACACTCTACACCATATGGACATCCTTCCAACTATGCACCACAGGGTTATTCTCAAGTGCACCACAGTAATATCCTCCCCACTGTCCATCACAGGGAAATACTCCCCACCGTCCACCACTTGGATTTGATCCCCACTGTCTACAACAGTGATATCCTTCCCAATATTCAAACTAGAAAAGTCCTCCCCACTGTCCACCAAGACGACATCCTTAAGACTGTCCACTTCAGTGATATCCTCTCTTCAGATCATAACAGAGATCTTTTTCCCACTGTCCATCACAAGTAGGTCCTCCCCACTTTCCACCAGAGGCACACCCTTCCCACTGTCCACCACAAAGAGGTCAATCCCAATGTCCACAACAGGGATGTCCTTCCCACTGTCCACAACTCATATGTCCTTTCCACTGTCCACCACAGGGACCTTCTTCCCACTGTCCACCACAGGGTAGTCCTCTCTACTGTTCACCACAAGGATGTCTTTTCCACTGTCTACCAGATTGACGTCCTCGCCACTGTTTACAACAAACATGTATATACCACTGTCCACCACAGAAATGTTCTCTCCACTATCCAACACAAGGAGGTCCTCCCAACTGTAAATCACAGGGATGTCCTTTCAACTGTTCACCATAGAGATGTCCTTCCCATTATCCACCACAGGGACATCCTCCTGTATACCACAAGGACTTCCTTACCACTGTACACAACATGGTCTTCCTCTCCAATGTCCACTACAGGGATGTCTTCACCACTGTCCACAACATGAATATCCTCCACACTGTAAAGCCCAGGGACATCATACACATTGTCCACCACAGGGAGGTCCTCCCCACTGTCCACAACAGGAACATTCTTCTGCCTGTCCACCGCTGTGATATCCTCCCCATTGTACATCTAAGGGGCATCCTCCTGTGCACAACTTTGATGTTCTTACCACTGTACTCACCAGAGATGTCGTCTGAACTCACCACTACAATGACACCCTTCTCACTGTCCACCAAAGAGACATTCTCTTGTGCAACACAGGAATTTTGTTCTTACAACAAGTTCTTACTACAGTCTACAAGGCTGTCTTCTGTGCTGTCCAACACACTCTTCATCATTGTCCATCACTGGACATCTTTTTCACTGTCAACCAAAGAGAGGTCCTCCCAGCTGTCCACCACAGTGACTTCCTTCCAACTGTCCACAACAGTAAAGTCCTCCCCACTGCCCAAAACAGGAATGTCCTCCCCACTGTCCACCATATGGACGTCCTACCCACTAGCCATCACAGGGAGGTCCTTCCTACTGTCAACCATAGAGAGGTCCTCCCAGCTGTGCAAAACAGGAACATCCTTCTCACTGTTCAACACAAAGACATCCTCCCCACTGTGCACCACAGGGACATCCTCCTGTGCCCAACAGTGATGTCCTCACCCTTGTGCAGTAAGGAACATCTGACTTTGCACACCAGGAATGTCCTCACCACTGTTTACCCCAGAGATGTCCTCTGCACACTCCAAGGCAGGGACATCATATCCAATGTCCACCAAAGGATGTTCTCCTTTGCACCAACCTCAACACTCTCCACCAAAGGACGTCCTCCCCATTGTCCACCAAATGAACGTATTCCCCAAAGTCCACTAAAGAGAAGCCGTTTCCACCTTCCACAACAGGGACCTCCTTCCCACTGTCCACCACAGAGAGTTCTTCCCAGCTCTCTACCACAGGGATGTCCTTCTCACTGTTCACCACAAGGACATCCTCCCCACTGTGCACAACAAGGACATCCTCCCATGCACAACAGGGATGTCCTCACCCTTGTGCACCACAGGAACATCTTCCTGTGTACACCATGGATGTCCTCACCACTGTTGTCCCCAGAGATGTTCTCCACACAATCCACGACAGGGACATCATTAACAATGACTACCAAAGGGACATTCTCCTTTGCCCCAGAGAAACATCATCACCACTGTCCACCACAAGACATCCTGACCACTGTCCACCACAGGGATGTACTCCCCACTGTCAACCTAAGGGAAGTCCTCTCCTCTGTTTACAGCAGGGACGTCCTTCCAACTATCCACCACAGGGGGTCCTTCCCACTGTCCACCAGAAAGACATCCTTCCAACTGTCTACCACAGGGACTTATTCCCCAGTGTCACCCAAAGTGACGTCCTCCCCACTTTCCACCACAGGGATGTTTTCCACACAGTCCAACACAGGGGTGTCCTCACCAAGGTCCACTACAGGGACATCCTTCCTACTGTCCACCACAGGGAGGTCCTCCCCACTGTCCACAACATGGATGTCCTTCCCATTGTAAAACAAAGAAATGTCCTTTCCATTGTCCATCACAGGGACGACTTTCCATCTGTCGTCTACATTGACATCCACCCCAGTGTCCAGCACAGGGAAGTCCTCGCAACCATCCTCCACAGGGAGGTCCTCTGAATAGTCCACCACATGGATGTCCTCCACAGTGTAATCCACAGGCATGTACTCCTCAGTGTGCACTACAGTGAAGAACTCACCACTCTATACCACAGGGATGTCCTTCCCATTGACAAACTCAGTGACTACCTCCCCACTTTCCATCACAGGGATATCCTACCCACTGTCCACCACAGAAAGGTTCTCCCTGCTGTCCACCACAGGGACATCCTTACCACTATTTTCCACAGGGTTGTCCTCACCAATGTCCACCAGTGGGAAATCCTTCCCTCTGTTCACCACAGGAACATCCTTTTCACTGTGCACCACAGGGACATTCTTCTGTGCATATCAGAAATGTTCTTACCACTGTCCATTGCAGAGATGTCCACTTCACTCTCCACTCCAGGCAAATACTTCCCACTGTCCACCAAAAAGACATTTTCTTGTGCACCACAGGAACATCCTCCCCACTGTCCACAATGTCATCATCACCACTGTCCACCACAGTGATGTGCTCTGCACTCTCCAAAACAGGGACATCATTCCCAAGGTCCACCAAAATAGTGTTTTCCTGTGCACCACAGAAACGTCCTCCCCACTGTCCACCACAGGGATGTCCTCATCACTGTCCAGCACAGGGATCCCTACTATCCAACACAGAGTGCTCCTCTTCACTGTCTACCACAGAGATGTCCTTCCCACTGTCCACCACAGAGAGTTCCTCCCATCTGTCCACCACAGCGATGTCCTCCCAACTGTCCACCAGAGGGATATCCTTCCCACTGTGCACCACAAGGAGGTCCTACCTAAGGTCCACAAAAGTGACATCCTTTTAAAAATCCACAACATAAACGTCTTTCAAACTTTCCAGAACAGGGATATCCTTCTTACTGTCTACCACAGGGAGGTCCTCTCTACTGTCCACCACAGTTATGTCCTTTCCACTGTCCACCACAGGGACGTCCTCCTCACTGTCCAGCACAAGGACATCCTTCCCACTGTCCAGCACAGAAAACCCTACCCCACTGTCCACCACGGGAATGTCCTACACTTGGTCAGCCACAGGGACATCCTGCCCAATGTTCACCACAGGGATGTTCTCACCAATGTCCAACATAGAGTTGTCCTCAGCACTCTTAACCAAAGAGACATCTTTTTCCTGTCAACCCTAGACGTCCACTGGACTGTCCACCACAGAGATGTTTTCCTACTGTCCACAAAAGGGGCGTCCTCACCAATGTCCACCACAGGGGTGTGCTTTTCCATAGTTCAAAACAGAAACATCCCTTCTGTCTTCTCCTCTCTCTAGATGCCCTTCTGCTCTCTGTTCTGTCTGGATGCCCTTCTGTTCTTTCCTCTCTCTGGATTCCCTTCTGTCTTCTCCTCTCAATGGATGCCCTTCTGTTCTCTCCTCTTTCTGGATGCCCTTCTGTTCTCTCCTCTCTCTGGATGCATTTCTGTTCTCTCCTCTCTCTGGATTCCCTATTTTTCTTCTCCTCTCTCCGAATGCCCTTCTGTTCTCTAATCTCTCGGGATTTGCTTCTGTCTTCTCCTTCTCTGGATGCCCTTCTGTTCTCTCCTCCATCTAGATGACCTTCTGTCTTCTCCTCTCTCTGTATGGCCTTCTGTACTATTTTATGTGGATGTCCTTTTTTTTCTCTCCTCTCTCTGGATGCCCTTCTGCTCTCTCTTCTCTTTGGAGGAAATTCTGTCCTCTCCTCTCTCTGGATGCCCTTCTGTCCACTCCTCTCTCATGAAGCCCTTTTGTCTTCTCCTATTTCTGGATGCCCTTCTGTTCTCTGCTCTCCCTAAATGCCCTTTTGTATTCTCCTCTCTCCCTATCCCTTCTGTTCTCTCGTCTCTCCTGATGCCCTTCAATCCTCTTCTCTCTCTGGATGGCCTTCACTCTTCTTCTCTCTCTGGATGGGCTTCTGTTCTCTCCTCTTTCTGGATTCTCTCCTGTACTCTCATCTCTGTGGATGTGCTTATGTTCTCTCTTCTCTCAGGATGTCCTTCTGTCCACTTTTCTCTCTGGATAACCTTCTGTCTTCTCCTTTCTCTGGATACCTTTCTATTCTATCCTCTCTCTGGATGCCCTTCTGTTCTCTCCTCTCTCTAGATGCCCTTGTGTCCTCTCTCTGGATGCCCTACTGTTCTCTTCTCTCTCTGGATTCCCTTCTGTCTTCTCCTCACTTTGGATGACCTTCTGTTCTTTTCTCTCCCTGGATGCCCTTCTGTCCTCTCCTCTCTCAGGATGCCCATCTGTCTTCTTCTCCATCTAGATTCCTTCTCTCTTCTCCTCTATCCGGATGCCCTTCTGTTCTCTCCTCTCTCTGGAAGCACTTCTGTCTTCGCTGCTCTCTGGATGCCCTTCTGTTCTCACCTCTCTCTAGATGCCCTCCTGTTCTCTCATCTATGTAGATGCCCTTCTGTCTACTCCTCTCTCTGTACGGCCTTCTTTACTCTTTTTTGTGGATGCCCTTCTGCCCTCCCCTCTCTCTGGATGCCCTTTTTTCTCTCTTATCTCTGAAGGTTATACTGTTCTCTCCTCTATCTGGATGTTCTTCTGTCTTCTATCTCCCGATGCCCTTCTGTCTTCTCCTCTTTCTGGATACCCTTCTGTTTTTTGCTCTCTCTACATGCCCTTTTTTCCTCTATTGTCTCTGGATTCACGTATGTTCTAAAATCTTTCTGGATTCTCTAATGTTCTTTTATCTTTCTGAATGGGCTTCTGTTCTCTTTTCTCTCGGGATGTCATTATGTCCTCTCCTCTCACTGAATGCCCTTCTGTCTTCTCCTTTCTCTGGATGCCCTTCCATTCTATTCTCTCTCTGGATGCCCATTTGTCCTCTCCTCTGTATGGATACCCTTCTGTTCTCTCCTCTCTCTGGATGCCCTTCTATTCTCTCCTCTCTCTGGATGCCCCTCTGTCTTCTCATCTCTCCAGATTATCTTCAGCTCTCTCCTCTCTCTGGATGCCCTTCTGTTCTCTCCTCTCTCTGGATGCCCTTCTGTCTTCTCCTCTCTCTGGATGCCCTTCTGTTCTCTCCTCTCTCTGGATGCCCTTCTGTCTTCTCCTCTCTCCCTATGCCCTTCTGTCATCTCCTCTCTCTGGATGCACGTCTGTCTTCTCCTCTCTCTAGATGCCCTTTGTTCTATCCTCTCTTGGGATGCCCTTATTCCCTCTCCTCTCTCTGGATGCCCTTCTGTCTT
Organism: Arvicanthis niloticus; assembly: GCF_011762505.2. Lineage (NCBI taxonomy): Eukaryota > Metazoa > Chordata > Mammalia > Rodentia > Muridae > Arvicanthis > Arvicanthis niloticus. Next base: position 80,116 of record NW_023044984.1, read on the forward strand.
CTCCTACCTCTGGATGGCCTTCTGTCCTCTCCTCTCTCTGGATGCCCTTCTATCTTCTCCTCTCTCCCTATGCCCTTCTGTTCTCTCATCTCTCTGGCTTCCCTTCTGTCTTCTCCTCTCTCTGGATGCCTTTCTGTCTTCTCCTCTCTCTGGATGCCCTTTTGTTCTCTCCTCTCTCCAGATGCCCTACTGTCTTCTTCTCTCTCCGGATGCCCTTCTGCTCTCTCCTCTCTCTGGATGCCCTTATGTTCTCTCTCCTGTCTCTGGATGTTCTTCTGTCTTCTCCGCTCTCTGGATACTGTTCTATTCTCTACTTTCCCTGGATGCACTTCTGTTTTCTCTGCTCTCTGAATGCCCTTCTGTTGTCCTTTCTCTGTGGATGTGTTTCTGTCTTCTCCTCTCTCTGGATGCCCTTCTGTTCTCTCTTCTCTCTGGATGCCCTTCTGACCTCTCCTCTCCATGGATGCCTTTTTGTCTTCTCCTCTCTCTTGATGGCTTTCTGTTCTCTCCTCCCTCTGGATCCATTCTGTCCTCTCCTCTCTCTGGATGCCCTTCTTCACTCTCCTCTCTCTGGATGCCCTTCTGTCCTCTCTTCTCCCTGGATGCTGTTCTGTCCACTTTTCTCTCTGGATGCCCTTCTGTTCTCTCGATTCTCTCAATGCCCTTCAGTCTTCTACGGTCTCCTGATGCCCGACAATTTTCTCCTTACTCTGGATATCCTTCTGTCTTCTCATCTCTCTAAATGCCCTTCTGTTATCTCCTCTCACTGGATGCCATCCTGTACTCTCCTCTCCCTGGATGCCCTTCTGTCTTCTCCTCTCTCCAGATTCCCTTCAGTCCTCTTCTCTCTCTGCATGTCCTTCAGTCTTCTGCTTTCTCTGGATGGGCTTCTCTTCTCTCCTCTTTCTGGATTATCTAATGTTCTATCATCTATCTGAATGAACTTCTGTTCTCTCTTCTTTTGGGATGTCATTATGTATTATCATCTCTCTGAATGCCCTTCTGTCTTCTGCTTTCTCTGGATGACCTTCTGTTCTATCCTCTCTCTGGATGCCCTTCTATCTTCTCTTTTCTCTGGATGCCCTTCTATCTTCTCTACTCTCTGCATACCGTTCTATCCTCTACTCATTCTGGATGCCCTTCTGTCTTCTCCGCTCTCTTGATGCCCGTCTCTTCTCTCCACTCTGTGCATGCCCTTCTGACCTCTCCTCTTCATTAATGCCCTTCTGTTCTCTCCTTTCTCTGGATGCTCTTCTGTCCTCTTCTCTCTCTGGATGCCATTTCTTCCTCTCTTCTCTTGGGATGCCCTTCTGTCTTTCCCTCTCACTGGATGCCCTCTGTTCTCTTCTCTCTCTCTGGAGGGTCTTCTGTTCTCTCATCTCTCTCCATGCTCTTGTGTACTATCTTCTCTCTGGATGCCCTTCTGTCTTCTCTTCTCCATGAATGCCCTTCTGTCCTCTCCTCTCTTTTGATGTCATTCTGTTTTCTTCTCTTGTCCAATGCTCTTTCATTCTCTCCTCGATGTGAATGCCCTTCTGTATTCTTCTCTCGCTGGATGCCCGTTTGTTCTCTCCTCTCTCTGGATGCCTTTCTGTCATCTTCGCTCTATGGATGTTTTTCTGTTGTCTCCTTTCTCTGGATTCCCTTATGTTCTCTCCTCTCTCTGGATTTTTTCTGCCCTCTCATATCTTTGATTGCCCTTCTGTTCTCTTTCTCTCTAGATTATCTTCTGTTATCCAGAGAAAAGAAAAGACAGAAGGGCATAGAGTGAGAGGACAGAACAGAAAGGCATCAAGAGAGAGCAGAGGACAGAAGGGCATCCAGAGAGAAGAGAGGACAGAAAGGCATCTAGAGAGAGGAGAGAACAGAAAGGCATGTAAAGAGAGGAGAGGACAGAAGGGCATCCACAGATTGGAAAGAACATAAGAGCATCGAGAGAGAGGAGACAACATAAGGGAATCCAAAGACAGGAGAGTATAGAAGAACATCCAGAAAGGGGAGAGAATAGAAGGGCATCCAGAGAGATGAGAGAACAGAAGATAATGTAGAGAGAAAAAAGAACAGAAGGGCAACCAGAGATATGAGAGGACAAAAAAAAATCCAGAGAGAGGAGAGGACAGAAAGGCATCCAGAGAGAGGAGAACACAGAAGGGCATCCAGAGAAAGGAGACAACAGAATGACATCCATAGAGTGGAGATGACAGAAGGGCATCCAGAGAGAGGAGGGACCAGAATGACATCCAGAGAGAAGAGAAGAAAGAAGGGAATCCAGAGAGAGAAGAGGACAGAAGGGCATCCAGGTAGAGGAGAGAACCAAAAGGCATCCAGACAGAGGAGACAAGAAAATGTCATCCAGAGGGAGGAGAAGACAGAAGGGCATACAGAGAGAGGAGAGGACAGAAGAAAATCCAGAGAGAGCAGAGAACAGAAGGGCATCCATGTAGAAGAGAAGACAGAAAGGCATCCAGACAGAGTAAAGGAAAATAAGGTAATCCAGAGAGAAAATAGGACAGAAGGGCATCCAGCAAGAGGAGAGAACAGAAGGTCATCCAGAGAATGGAGAGAACAGAAGAGCTTCAGAAGAGAGGAGAAAACAGAAGGGCATCAAAAGAGAGGAGAGGACAGAAGGGCATTTATAGAGAAGAGAAGATAGAAGGGCACCCAGAGAGAGGAGAGCACACTAGGGCATCCAGAGAGATAAGAGAACAGAAGATCATCCAGAGATAGAAGGGAACAGAGTGGCATCCAGAGAGAGAAGAAGACAGAAGTGCATCCAGAGAGAAGAGAGGACAGAAGGGCATCCAGAGAGAGGAGAGAACAGAAAGGCTTACAGAGAGAGGAGAGAACAGAAGGGTATCGGGAGAGAGGATAGGAGAAAAGGGCATCCAGAGAGAGAAGAGAACAGAAGGGCATCCAAAGAAAAAAGAAGACAGAAGGGCATACAGAGTGAGAAGAGGACAGAAGTAAGTTTGGAGAGAGGAGAGATCAGAAGGTCATCTAGAGAGAAGAGAAGACAGAAGGTCATCCAGAGAGAGTAGAGGAAAGAAGGGAATCCAGAGAGAGAAGAGGACAGAATTGCATCCAGAGAGAGGAGAGGACAGAAGGCCATCCAGAGAAAGGAGACAACAGAAGGACATACATAGAGCAGAGATGACAGAAGGGCATCCAGAGAGAGGAGAATACAGAAGGGCATCCACGGAGAGGAGAGCATAGAAAAGCATCGGACGAGAGGAGAAAAGAAAAGGTCATCACAAGAGAGGAGATGACAGAAGGGCATCCATAGATAAGATAAGACAGAAGGGCATTTAGAGAGAGGAGAAGACACAAGGGCATCCAGAGAGATGAGAGAACAGAAGATCATCCAGTGAGAAATAAGAACAGAAGGGTATCCAGTGATCAGAGAAGACAGTATGGCTTCCAGAGAGAAGAGAGGACATAAATGGCATCAAGAGAGAGAAGAGGACACAAGGGCAACCAGATAGAGGAGAGAACAGTAGGGCATACAGAGAGAGGAGAGAACAGAAGGGTATCCAGAGTGAGGAGAGGAAAATAGGGCATTCAGAGAGAGGAGAGAACAGAAGGGCATCCAAAGAAAGGAGAAGACAGAAGGGCATCCAGAGAGTGGAGAGGATAGAAGGACATCCCAAAAGAAAAGAGAACATAAGGGCATTTAGAGAGATGAGAGAACAGGAGAGAATCCAGAAAAGGAGAGAACAGAAGCCCATCTAGACAGAGCAGAATACTGAAGGACATCCAGAGAGAGAGAAGAGGACCGAAGGGCATCCAGAGAGAGGAAAAGACAGAAGGGCATCCAGAGAGAGGAGAGGACAGAATGGCTTCCAGTGAGAGTAGAGAAAAGAAGGGCATCTAGAGAGTGGAGAAGACAGAAGAATATCCAGAGTTAGGAGAAAATTGTCAGGCATCCAGATGGAGGAGAATACTGAATGGCATCGAGAGAATCAAGAGAACAGAAGGGCATAGGGAGAGAGGAGAAGACAGAAGGGATCCAGAGAGAGGAGAGTACAGAAAGCCATCCAGAGAGAGGAGAGGACAGAAGGACATCCACAGTGAGGAGGGGACAAAAGGGCATCCAGTGATAGAAAGGAACAGAAGGGCATCCAGAAGGATGAGAGGACAGAAGAGAATCTAGAAAAAGAAGAAAACAGAAGGACATCCAGTGTGATGAGAAGACAAAAGGGCATCCAGAGAGAGGAGAGGACAGAATGGCATCCAAAGAGAGGAAAGAACAAAAGGACATCCAGAGAGAGGAGAAGACAGAAGGGCATCAGGAAAGAGGATAGAACAGAAGAACATCCAGAGGGAGGAGACAACAGAAGGTCATCCAGAGTGATGAAAATACAGAAGGGCATACAGAGAGAGGAGAGGACAGAAAGGCATCCAAAGAGAAGAGAACAGAAGGGCATCCAGAGAGAGGAGAATACAGAAGGGCATCCAGAGAGATGAGAGGACAGAAAGGCATGTAGAGAGCGGAGAACACATGAGGGCCTCCATAGATAGGTAAAAACAGAATGGCATCCAGAGAGAGGAGAAGACAGAAGGGCATCCAGAGAGATGAATGGACAGAAGAGCATATGGAGAGTGGAGAGATCAGAAGGTCATCCAGAGAGAGGGGAAGACAGAAGGGCTTCCAGAGAGAGGAGAGGACAGAAGGGCATCCATAGAGAGGAAAAAACAGAAGGGCATCCAGGGAGAGGAGAAGACAGAAGAACATCTGTTTAGAGGAGAGTAAAGAGGGTCATCCAGAGAGAGGAGAAAACAGACGGTCATCCAGAGAGACAAAAAGACAGAAGGGCATCCAGAGAGACGATGAACAGAAGGGCTTCCAGAGAGAGGAGAGAACAGATGGGCATGTATAGAGAGAAGAAAACAGAAGTTCATCCATAGACAGGTGAAAACAGAAGGGCATCCAGAGAGAGGAGAAGACAGATGGGCATCCAGGTAGAGGAGAGAACCAAAGGGCATCCAGAGAGAGGAGACAAGAGAATGTCATTCAGAAGGAGGAGAAGAAAGAAGGGCATACAGAGAGAGGTGAGGACAGAAGAAAATCTGGAGAGAGCAGAGAACAGAAGGGCATCCAGGTAGAAGAGAAGACAGAAGGGCATCTAGACAGAGTAAAGGAAAAAAGGTAATCCAGAGAGAGAATAAAACAGAAGGGCATCCAGCAAGAGGAGAGAAAAGAAGGGCATCCAGAGAATGGAGAGAACAGAAGAGCTTCAGAAGAGAGGAGAAAACAGAAGGGTATCAAAAGAGAGGAGAGTACAGAAGGGCATTTATTGTGACGAGAAGATAGAAGGGCATCCAGAGAGTGGAGAGGACACTAGGGCATCCAGAGAGATGAGAAAACAGAAGATCATCCAGAGAGGGAAGGGAACAGAGTGGCATCCAGAGAGAGAAGAAGACAGAAGTGCATCGAGAGAGAAGAGAGTACAAAGGGCATCCAGAGAGAGGAGAGAACAGAAAGGCATACAGAGAGAGGAGAGAACAGAAGGGTATCCAGAGAGAGGATAGGAGAAAAAGGCATCCAGAGAGAGAGAAGGGAACAGAAGGGCATCCAAAGAAAAAAGAAGACAGAAGGGGATACAGACTGAGGAGAGGACAGAAGTCAATTCGGAGAGAGGAGAGAACAAAAGGGCATCCAGAGAGAAGAGAAGACAGAAGGTCATTCAGAGAGAGTAGAGAAAAGAAGGGAATCTAGAGAGAGAAGAGGACAGAAGGGTATCCAGAGAGAAGAGAAAACAGAAAGCCATCCAGCGTGAGGAAAGAACAGAAAGGCATCCAGAGAAAGGAGAAGTCTGAAGGGCATCCAGAGTGAGGAGAGGACAGAAGGGTCTACATAGAGATGAGAGAACAGAAAGGCACCCAGAGAATGGAGAAAAAAGAAGGGCATCCAGAGATACAAGAGGACAGATGTGCATTTGGATAGAGGATAGAACAAAAAGCATCCAGAGAGAGGAGAGAACAGAAGAGCATCCATAGAGAGGAGAAGACAAAAGGGCATTCAGAGATAGGAGAAGACAGAAGAGCATTCAGAGATCTGAGCAGACAGAAGGGCATCCATAAAGAAGAAGACAGAAGGTCATCCAGAGAGAGGAGAGAACAGAAGGGCATCCATATCGATGAGAGGTCAGGAGAGCCTCCATAGAGAGAAGGGAACAGAAAGGCAATCAGAAAAATTAGAGGAGAGAAGGGAATCCAGAGAGAGAAGTGGACACAAGGGCATCCAAGAGAGGAGAGGACATAAGGACATCCAGAGAGAGAAGAGGACAGAAGGGCATCCAAGAGAGGAGAGAACAGAAGGGATTCCAGAGAGAGGAGAGGACAGAAGGGCATCCAGAGAGGGGATAAGAGAGAAGGGCATCCAGAGAGAGGAGAGAACATAAGTGCATCCAGAGAGAGGAGCAGACAGAAGGTATCTAGAGAGAGGAGATTACAGAAGGAAATCCAGGGAGAAGAGAAAAGAATGGAATCCAAAGAGAGGAGAATACAGAAGGGCATCCAGAGGGAGGAGAGGATAGAAAGGCATCCAGATAGAAGAGAGAACAGAAGGGCATCCAGAGAGAGGAGAGAGAGAAGGGCATCCAGAGACAAGAGAGGAAAGAAGGGCATCCAGAGAGAGGAGAGAACAGAAGGGCATCCAGAGAGAGGAAAGAACAGAAAGGCATGTAGCGAGAGAAGACAGAAGGGCATCCAGAGAGATGAGAGAACAGAAGAACATCCAGTGTGAGTAGAGGACACAAGGGCATCCCGAAATATGTTAGAACAGATCTTCCAGAGAGAGGAGAGAACAGAAGGGCATCCACAGAGATGAACGAACAGAAGATCATACAGAGGGATGAGAGTACAGAATTGAATCTAGAGAGAGAATAGAACAGAAGGGCATCAAGAGAGATGATGAGACAGAAGGTCATCCAGAGAGAGGAGACAACAGAAGACAACTTCATCCATAGTGAAGAAAAGACAGAAGGGCATCCAGAGAGAGAAGAGGACAGAAGGGCATCCAGATAGAGGAGAAGACAGAATGGCATCCAGAGATATGCGAGGACAGAAAGGCAAGTAGAGGGAGAAGACAGAACGGCATCCATAGATAGGTGAAAACAGAAGGGCCTCCAGAGAAAAAAGATGACAGAAGGATATCCACAGAGATGACTGTACAGAAGGGCAACCAGAGTGTGGAGAGATCAGAAGGGCATCCAGAAAGAGGGAAAGACAGAAGGGCATCCAGAGAGAGGAAAGGACAGAAGGGCATCAAGAGATAGGAAAGAACAGAAGGGCATCCAGAGAGAGGAGGAGGCAGAAGACATCTGGATAGAGGAGTGAACAGAAGGTCATCCAGAGAGAGGAGACAACAGATGGTCATAAAGAGAGACAAAAAGATAGAAGGGCATCCAGAGAAAGGAGAGAACCGAAGGGCTTCCAGAGAGATGAGAGGACAGAAGTGAATCTAGAGAGAGGAGAGAACAAAAAGGCATGTACAGAGAAGAGAACACAGAAGGGCATCCATATAGAAAAGAAAACAGGATATGCAGAGAGAGAAGACAGAAGGGCATGTGGAGTTAAGAGAGAACAGAAAGGCATCCAGAGAGTGTAGAGGACAAGAGGGCATCCTGAGAAAGGAGAAGACAGAAGAGTATCCATGGAGAGGATGGGACACAAGGGCATCTAGAGAGATGAGAGAACAGAAGATCTTCCAGAGAGAGGAGTAAACAGAAGGGCATCCACAGAAATGAGCAATCAGAAGATCATCCAGAGAGAGAAGGGAACAGAAGGGCATCCTGAGGGATGAGAGGACAGAAGAGAATCTAGAGAGATGAGAGAACAGAAGAGCATCCATAGAGAGAAGAGAACAGAGTGGCATCCAGAGAAATGAGAGGAATGAAGGGAATCTAGAGAGCAGAGAGAACAGAAGGGCATGTAGAGAGAGGAAAAGACAGCAGGGCATCCATAGAGAGGTAAAAACAAAAGGGCATCCAGAGAGAGAAGAGAGAAGGTCACCCAGATAGATGAGATAACAGAAGAGCATCCAGAGAGAGGAGAGATCAGAAGGGATTCAAGAGAGAGTGGAAGACAGAAAGGTATCCAGAGAGAGGAGAGGACAGAAGGGCATCCAGAGGGAGAAAAGAACAGAAGGGCATTCAGAGAGAGGAGAATACAGAAGGGCATGCGGATAGAGGAGAGAACAGAATGTCATCCAGAGAGATGAAAAGACAGAAGGCCATACAGAGAGATATGAGGACAGAAGGATATCTGGAGAGAGGAGAGAACAGGAGGGCACCTGGAGAGAAGGAGGACAGAAGGGCATCCTGAGAGTGGAGAGAACAGAAAATCATCTAGAGAGAGGAGATAAGAGAAGTGCATCAGGAGAGAGGAGCAGGAAGAAGATCATCCTGATAAAGGAGAGAACAGAAGGGCATCCAAGAGAGGAGAGAACAGAAGGGCATCCAGAGAGAGGAGAGGACAGAAGTGCATACAGAGAGAGAAGAGAACATAAGTGCATCAAGAGAGATGAGAAGACAGAAGGCATCCAGAGAGAGGAGAGAACAGAAGGACATCCAGAGAGAGGAGAGGACACAAGAGCATTAAGAGAGTTGAGAGAACAGAAGGTCTTCCAGAGAGAGGAGATAACAGAAGGGCATCCACCGAGATGAGGGAACAGAAGATCATCCAGAGAGAGAACAGAACAGAAGGGCATCCAGTAGGATGAGAGGACAGAAGGGCATCCAGAGAGAGGAAAGCACAGAAGGGCATCCAGAAAGAGAAGACAGAAGGGCATCTAGATAGAGGAGAGAAAAGAAGGTCATCCAGAGAGAGTAGAAAAAGCAGATCATTCATAGAGATGAAAAAACAGAAGGCCATCCAGAGGGAGGAGAGAACAGAAGGGCATCCACAGAGATGATGGAAGAGAAGATCATCCAGAGACAGAAGGGTACAGAAGGGCATCCTGAGGGATGAGAGAACAGGAGGGCATGTAGAGAATGGAGAAGACAGAAGGGCATCCATAGAAAGGTGAATACAGAAGGGCATCCAGAGAGAGGAGAGGACAAAAGGGCATCCAGAGAGAGGAATGAACAGAAGGGCATCAAGAGAGATGAGAAGACAGAAGGGCATCCGGAAGGAGGAGAGAACAGAAGGTAATCCAGAGAGAAAAGACAACAGAAGGTCATATGGAGAGAAGAAAAGACAGAAGAATATACAGAGAGAGGAGAGGACAGAAGGATATCTGGAGAGAGGAGAGAACAGAAGGGCATCCGGAGAAAAGGTGGACAGAAGGGCATCCTGAGAATGGAGAGAATAGAAAGTCATCCAGAGAGATGAGAGAAGAGAAGCACATCAAGAGAGAGGAGCAGAAAGAATGTCATCCAGACAGAGGAGAGAACAGAAGAGCATCCATAGAGAGGAGAAGACAGAAGGGCATAGAGAGTGAGGAGAGGACAGAAGGGCATCCAGACAGAGGAGGGAACAGAAGAGCATCCAGAGAGAGGAGCAGAAAGAAGGTCATGCAGTCAGAGGAGAGAACAGAAGGGCATCCACAGAAAGGAGGAGACAGAAGGGCATACAGGGAGAGGAGAGGACAGAACGGCATACAGAGAGAGGAGATGACAGAAAAACATCCAGAATAGGATAGAAAAGAAGGACATCCAGAGAGTGGAGGAAACAAAAGATCATCCAGAGAGAGAGAGAAGAGAAAAGAAGGGCAGATATAGATAGGAGAAGACAGAGGGCATCCATAGAGAGGAGAGAACAAAAGGGCATCCAGAGAGAGGAGAGAACAGAAGGGCCTACATAGAGAGGAGAGAACCGAAGGGCATCCAGAGAGTGGAGAAAAAAAAGGGCATCTAGATAGAGGAGAGGGAAGATGTGCATCTGGATAGAGGATAGAACAGAGGGGCATCCAGAGAGAAGAGGAACAGACAAGCATCCAGAAAAAGAAGAAGACAGAAGAGCATTCAGAGATAGGAGAGGCCAGAAGGTCTTCCAGAGAGTGGAGAAGACAGAAGGGCATTGAGAGAGGAGAAGACAGAAGGTCATCCAGAGAGAGGAGGGAACAGAAGGGCACCAGAGCAATGAGAGTACAGGAGAACCTCCATAGAGAGAAGAGAACAGAAAGGCAACCAGAGAGATTGGAGCACAGAAGGGAATCCAGAGAGAGAAGAAGACAGAAGGGCATGCAGAGAGAGGAGAGGACAGAAATGCATCCAGAGAGACGAGAGGACAGAAGGGCATCTAGATAGAGGGGAGAACAGAAGGGCATCCAAAGCGAAGATAAAAGAAGGGCATCCAGAGAGAGGAGAAGACTGAAGGGGATACAGAGAGAGGAGAGGACAGAAGGGAATCCAGAGAGAGGAGAGGACAGAAAGACATCCAGGCAGAGGAGAAGACAGAAGACCATCCAGCGATAGGAGAGAACAGAAGGGCATCCAGAGAAAGGAGAAGACCGAAGGGCATCCAGAGAGAGGAGAGGACAGAAGGGCCTCCATAGAGAGGAGAGAACAGAAGGGCATCTGGAGGGAGGAGAGAACAGAATGGCAAACCGAGAGAAGAGAGGAAAGAAGGACATCCAGGGAGAGGAGAGGACTCAAGGGAATCCAGGGAGATGAGAGAACAGAAGAGCATCTAGAGAGAGAAGAAGACAGAAGGGCATCTTGAGAGAGGGGAGAACAGAAGGGCATAGAGAGAAAGGAGACAACAGAAGGACATCCATAGAGGGGAGAAGACAGATGGGCATCCAGATAAAGGAGAGACCTGTAGGACATTCAGAGAGAGGAGAATACAGAAGGGCATCCAGAGAGGAGAGAGGAAAGAAAGCCATCTGGAGAGAGGAGAGAACAAAAAGGCATCCAGAGAGAGAAGACAGAAGGGCATCCATAGAGAGGAGAGTAAAGAAGTGCATACAGAGAGAGAAGAGAACAGAAGGGCATCCAGAAAGAGGAGAGGACAGAAGGGCATCCACAGAGAGGGGAGAACAGAAGAACATCAAGAAAGAGGAGAGAACATATCGGTATCCAGAGAGAAGAAAAGACAGAAAAGCATCCAGAGAGAGGAGAGAAAAGAAGGGCATCCAGAAAGAGGAGACAACAGAAGGACATTCAGAGAAAGGAGAGAATAGAAGGGCATCCAAAGATAGGACAGGACAGAAGGACATCCAGAGATAGGAGAAAACAGAAGGGCATCCAGAGAGAAGAGAGTACAGAAAGGCATCCAGAGAGAGGAGAGGATACCAGAGCATCCAGAGAAATGAGGAAACAGAAGATCATCCAGAGAGAGAAGAGAACAGAAGGGCATACAGAGAGATGAGAGGACAGAAGATAATCTAGAGAGATAAGAGAACAGAAGGGCAATGAGATATATGAGAGGACAGAATAAAATTCAGAGAGAGGACAGAAGGGCATCCAGAGTTTGAAGTGTACAGAAGTGCATCCAGAGAGAGGATAGGACAGAAGGACATCCAGAGAGATGAGAGGACAGAAGGTCATCCAGAGAAAGGAGACAACAGAAGGACATCCAGTGAGAGGAGATGACAGAAGGGAATCCAGAGAGAGGAGAGACAAGAAGGCCATCCAGAGAGAGGAGAGGACAGAAGTGCATCAAGAGAAAGGAGACAACAGAAGGACATCCAGTGATAGGAGACGACAGAAGGGCATCCAGAGAGAGGGGAGCCCAGAAGGGCATCCAGAGAGAGGAGAATACAGAAGGGCATCCACAGAGACAAGAGAACAGAAGAACATTGGAAGAGAGGAGAAAACAGAAGGGCATCCAAAGAGAAAAGAGGACAGAAGGGCATCTATAGAGAAGAGAAGATAGAAGGGCATCCAGAGAGAGTAAAGGACACAAGGGCACCCAGAGAGATGAGAGAACAGAAGATCATTCAGAGAGAGAAGAGAACAGAATGGCATCCAGAGAGAGGAGAAGACTTAAGGGCATCGAGAGAGTCGATAGAACTGATGGGCATAGGGAGAGAAGAAGACAGAAGTGCATCCAGAGAGAGGAGAGGACAGAAGGGCATACAGAGACTGGAGAAGACAGAAGGGTATCTGGAGAGAGGGAGGAAAGAAGGGCATCCTGAGACTGGAGAGAACAGAAAATCATCCAGAGAGAGGAGAGAAGAGTAGCGCATGCAGAGAGAGGAGAAGAACGGGGGTCATCCAGACAGAAGAGAGAACAGAAGGGCATCCACAGAGAGGAGAAGACAGAAGGGCATAGCGAGAGAGGAGAGGACAGAAGGGAATCCAGAGAGAGGAGAGCAGAAGAGCATCTAGAGAGAGGAGAGGACAGAACAGAATACAGAAAGAGGATAAGACAGAAAAACATCCAGAGAGATGATAGAACAGTAAGGCTTTAGAAGAGAGGAGGAAATGGAAGGGCATGCGGAGAGAGTAGAAAACAGAAGGGCATCCAGAGAGATGAGAGGAAAAAAGGGCATCCAAAGAAAGAAGAAAACAGAAGGACATCCAGAGAGAGGAGAGGACAGAAGGGCATCCAGAGAGAGGAGAGGTTAGAAGGGCGTGCAGAGACAGGAGATGACACAAGGGCATCCCGAGAGACAAATGAACAGAAGAGTATCCAGAGAGATGAGAGGACACAACGGCAATTAGAGAGATGAGAGAACAGAAAATCACACACAGATAGAAGAGCACAGAAGTGCATCTAGAGAGATGAGAGAACAGATCATTCAGAGAGAGAAATGAACAGAAGGACATCCAGAGAGATGAGAGGACAGAAGAGAATCTAGACAGAGGAGAGAACAGAAGGCCATGCAGAGAAAGGAGAAGACAGAAGGGCATGCAGAAAGAGGAGAGGACAGAAGGGCATCCAGAGGGATGAGAGAACAGAAGAGCATCCATCAGAGAAAAGAGCATAAGGGCATCTACAGAGTTGAGAAGAAAGAAGGGAATCTAGAGAAAAGAGAAAAGAGAAAAGAGAAAAGAGAAAGGGCATGTAGAGAGAGGAGAAGACAGAAGGGCATCCATAGAGAGGAGAAGACAGAAGGGCATCCGGATTAAGGAGAAAACAGAAGGGCATCCAGAGAGAGGAGGCAACAGAAGGTCATCCAGATTGAGGAGAATACAGAAGGGTATACAGAGAGAGGAGAGGACAGAAGGAAATCCGGAGAGAGGAGAGAACAGACGGCCATCTGGAATGGGGGAGGACAGAAGGGCATCCTGAGACTGGAGAGAAAAGAAAGTCATCACGACAGAGGAGAGAGGAGTAGATCATCCAAAGTGATGAGAAGAAAGAAGGTCATCCAGACAGAGAATAGAACAGAATGGCATCCACAGAGAGGAGAAGACAGAAGAGTATCAAGATAGAGGAGGGGACAAAAGGGCATCCAGAGAGGAGGATACAGAAGGGCATCCAGAGAGAGGAGAAAAAAGAAGGGCATACAGAGAGAGGAGAAGACACAAGGGCATCCAGAGAGAGGAGAGTACAGAATGGCATCAAGAGAGAGTAGAGAACATAAGGGCATCCAGAGAGAAGAGAAGACAGAAGGGCATCCAGAGAAAGAAGAGGACAGAAGGGAATCCAGAGAGAGAAGAGGACAGGATAGCATCCAAAGAGAGGAGAGGACAGAAGGCCATCCAGAGAGAGGAGAGAACAGAGGGGTATCCAGAGAAAGTAGAAGACTGAAGGCAAGGCCATCCAGAGAGAGGAGAGGACAGGAGGGCCTCCATAGAGAGGAGAGAATAAAAGGCCATCCACAGAGTGGAGAAAACAGAAAGTCATCAAGAGAGAAGAGAGGACAGAAGTGCATTTGGAGAGAGGATAGAACAGAAGGACATCCAGAGAGAGGAGAGTACAGAAGAGCATCCAGAAAGAGGAGAGAACAGAAGGGCATTCAGAGAGACGAGAGGACAGAAGGACATCCACAGAGATGGAAGAACAGAACAGCATAGAGAGAAAGGAGAGAACAGAAGGGCATCCAAACATAAGATAGGACAGAAGGACTTCAAGAGATAGGAGAAGGGCATTCAGAGTGAGGAGGATACAGAAGGGCATCCAGAGAGAGGAGAAGAAAGAAGGGCATCCAGAGAAAGGAGAAGACAAAAAGGCATCCAGTGAGAGGAGAGAACAGAAAGGCATCAAGAGAGAGTAGAGGACAGAAGGGTTTCCAGAGAGAGTAGAGTACAGAAGGTATCCAGAGAGAGGAGAGAACAGAAAGGCATCCAGAGAGAGGAGAGGACAGAAGGGCATCCAGAGAGAGAGGAGAGAACAGAAGGGCATCCAGAGAGAAGAGAGAACAGGAGAGCATCCATAAAGAGAAGAGAACAGAAGGGCCACCAGAGATATGAGAGAACAGACGAGAATCCAGAAAGAAGAGAGGACAGAAGGGCATCCAGAGAGAGGAGAGGACAGAAGAGCATCCAGAGATAGGAGAACACAAAAGGGAATCCAGAGAGATGAGAGAACAGAAGGATATCCAGAGAGAATAGAGGACACAAGGGCATCTTGAGAGAGGAGAGAAGAGCAGAACATCCAGAGAGAGGAGAAGACAATAATGGGATCCAGAGAGAGGAGAGAACAGTAGGACATCAGAGAGAGTAGAGGACAGAAGGGCATCCAGAGAGAGGAGTGGACAGAAGGGCATCCAATAAGAGGAGAGGTCAGAAGGGCATCCAGAGAGGGGAGAGTACAGAAGGGCATTCACAGAGAGGAGAGGACAGAAGGCCATCCAAAGAAAGGAGAGAACAGACCGGCATCCAGAGAGCAGAGAAAACAGAAAGGCATCCAGAGAGAGTAGAGAGTAGAATGGTATCCAGAGAGCAGAGAAGACAGAAGGGCATCCAGAGAGAGGAGAGTACAGAAGGTATCCAGAGAGTGGAGAGAACAGAAAATCATCCAGAGAGAGGTGACAACAGAAGGAAATGCAGAGAGAAGAGAGGACACAAGGGCATCCAGAAAGATGAAAGAACAGAAGAGCATCCATAAGAGAAAAGAGAATAAGGCTATCTACAGAGATGAGAGGAAAGAAGGGAATCTAGAGAAAAGAGAAAAGAGAAGGGCATGTAGAGAGATGAGAAGACAGAAAAGCATCCATAGAGAGGAGAAGACAGAAGGGCATCCGGATAGAGGAGAAAACAGAAAGGCATCCAGAGAGAGGAGAGGACAGAAGGCCATCCAAAGGGAGGAAAGAACAGACGGGCATCCAGAGAGCAGAGGAAACAGAAAGGCATCCAGAGAGTGTAGAGAATAGTATGGTATCCAGAGAGCAGAGTAGACAGAAGGGCATCCAGAGAGAGGAGAGTACAGAAGGGATCCAGAGAGTGGAGAGAACAGAAAGTCATCCAGAGAGAGGTGAGAACAGAAGGGCATCCAGAGAGAGGAGAGGACAGAAGGCCATCCAAAGAGAGCAGAGAACAGATGGGCATCCAGAGTGCAGAGAAAACAGAAAGTCATCCAGAGAGAGTAGAGAATAGAACGGTATCCAGAAAGCAGAAAAGACAGAAGGGCATCCAGAGAAAGAAGATAGAAGGGCATCCAGAGAGAGGAGAGAATAGAAGGGCATCTAGAGAGAGGAGAAAACAGAAAGGCATCCATAGAGAAATGAAAACAGAAGTGCATCCAGAGAGAGGAGAAGTGAGAAGGGCATCCAGAGTGAAGAGAAGACATAAGAGCATCTGGAGAGAGGAGAGATCAGAAGGGCATACAGAGAGAGGAGAGGTTAGAAGGGCATGCAGAGACAGGAGATGACACAAGGGCATCCCAAGAGACAAATGAACAGAAGAGCATCCACAGAGATGAGAGAACACAACGGCAATTAGAGAGATGAGAAAACAGAAGATCATGCACAGATAGAAAAGCACAGAAGTGCATCTAGAGAGATGAGAGAACAGATCATCCAGAGAAAGAAATGAACAGAAGGAAATCCAGAGATATGAGAGGACAGAAGAGAATCTAGACAGAGGAGAGAACAGAAGGCCATCCAGAGAGAGGAGAAGACAGAAGGGCATGCACAGAGAGGAGAAGACACAAGGGTATCCAGAGGGATGAGAGAACAGAAGAGCATCCATCAGAGAAAAGAGCATAAGGGCATCTACAGAGTTGAGAGGAAAGAAGGGAATCTAGAGAAAAGAGAAAAGAGAAGGGCATGTAGAGAGAGGAGAAGACAGAAGGGCATCCGGATAGAGGAGAGAACAGAAGGGCATCTAAAGAGAGGAGGCAACAGAAGGTCATCCAGATGGAGGAGAAGACAGAAGGGCATCAGGATAGTGGAGAGAACAGAAGGGCATCCAGAGAGAGGAGACAACAAAAGGTCATCCAGACGGAGGAGAAGACAGAAGGGCATACAGAGAGAGGAGAGGACAGAAGGGAATCCGGAGATAGGAGAGAACATAAGGGCATCCAGAGAGAGGAGAAGACAGAAGGCCATCCAGAGGGAGGAGAGAACAGATGGGCATCCAGAGAAAGTAGAAGACCGAAGGTGATCCAGAGAGAGGAGAGGAAAGAATGGCCTCCATAGAGAGGAGAGAATAAAAGGCCATCCACATAGTGGAGAAAACAGAAGGGCATCCAGAGAGAAGAGAGGACAGAAGTGCATTTGGAGAGAGGATAGAACAGAAGGGCATCCAGAGAGAGGAGAGTACAGAAGAGCATCCAGAAAGAGGGGAGAACAGAAGGGCATCCAGATAGAGGAGAGGACAGAAGGGCATCCACAGAAAGGGAAGAACAGAAGAGCATCGAGAGAAAGGAGAGAATAGAAGGGCATCCAAACATAAGATAGGACAGAAGGACTTCAAGAGATAGGAGAAAACAGAAGGGCATCCAGAGTGAGGAGGATACAGAAGGGCATCCAGAGAGAGGAGAAGAAAGAAGGGCATCCAGAGAAAGGAGAAGACAGAAAGGCATCCAGTGAGAGGAGAGAACAGAAAGGCATCAAGAGAGAGGAGAGGTCAGAAGGGCTTCCATAAAGAGTAGAGTACAGAAGGTATCCAGAGAGAAGAGTGAACAGAAAAACATCCAGAGAGAGGAGAGAACAGAAGGGCATCCAGAGAGATGAGAGAACAGGAGAGCATTTATAGAGAGAAGAGAACAGAAGGCCCACCAGTGATATGAGAGGACAGAAGGGAATCCAGAGAGAGGAGAGGACAAAAGGGCATCCAGAGAGAGGAGAACACAAAGGGAATCCAGAGAGATGAGAGAACAGAAGGATATCCAGAGAGAATAGAGGACACAAGGGCATCTTGAGAGAGGAGAGAAGAGCAGCACAACCAGAGAGAGGAGAAGACAAAAATAGAATCCAGAGAGAGGAGAGAACAGTAGGGCATTAGAGGTAGTAGACGACAAAAAGGCATCCAGAGAGAGGAGAGGACAGAAGGGCATCCAGAGAGAGGAGAGGACAGAAGAGGATCCAGAGAGAGGAGAGGTCAGAATGACATCCAGTGAGAGGAGAGAACAGAAGGGCATCTAGAGAGAGAAGGCGACAGAAGGATATCCAGAGTGAGGAGAAAATTGTCGTGCATCCAGAGAGAGGAGAAAACTGAAGGGCATCGAGAGAATCAAGGGAACAGAAGAGCATAGGGAAAGAGGAGAAGATAGAAGGGCATTCAGGGAGAGGACAGGACAGAAGGGCATCAACAAAGAGGAGAGCACAAAAGGGAATCCAGAAAGATGAGAGAGCAGAAGGATATCCAGAGAGAATAGAAAACACAAGGGATCTTGAGAGAGGAGAGAAGCGAAGCACATGCAGAGAGAGGAGAAGACAAAATGGGAATCCAGAGAGAGGAGAGAACAGTAGGGCATCCAGAGAGAGGAGAGGACAGAAGGGCATCCAGCGAGAGGAGAGGACAGAAGGGCAACTAGAGAGAGGAGAGGACAGAAGGGCATCCCGAGAGAGGAGAGTACAGAAAGGATCCAGAGAGAGGAGAGAAAAGAAAGTCATCAAGAGAGAGGAGAGGACAGAAGGGCATCCAGAGAGAGGAGAGGACAGAAGGACATCCAGAGCGAGGAGAGAACAAAGGGCATCCATAGAGAGGAGAGTTCAGAAGGGCATCCACAAAGAGGAGAGAACAGACAGGCATCCAGAGAGCAGAGAAGACAGAAGGGCACCCAGAGAGATTAGAGAATAGAACGGTCTCCAGAGAGCATAGAAGACACAAGGGCATCCAGAGAAAGGAGAAGACAGAAGGGCATCCAGTGAGATGAGAGAACAAAAAGGCATCAAGAAAGAGGAGAGGATAGAAGGGTATCCAGAGAGTGGAGAGGACAGAAAGGCATCCAGAGAGAGGAGAGAACAGAAGTGAATCCGGAGAGATGAGAAGACAGAAGGGAATTCAGAGAGAGGAGAGAGCATTAGGGCATCCAGAGAGAGGAGAAGACAGAAGGGAATCCAAAGGTAGGAGAGAATAGAAGGGCATCCAGAAAGAGGAGAGAACCAAAAGGCATCCAGAGAGATGAGAGTGCAGAAGATAATCTAGTGAGAAAAGAGAATAGAAGGGCAACCTGAGATATGAGAGGACAGAAAAAAATCCAGAGGAAGGAGAGGACAGAAAGGCATCCAGGGCTTGGAGAGTACAGAAGGGCAACCAGAGGTATGAGAGGACAGAAAAAAATCCAAAGAGAGGAGAGTACAGAAGTGCATCCAGAGAGAGGTGAGTACAGAAGGGAATCCAGAGAGAGGAGAGGACACAAGGGCATCCAGAGAGATGAGAGAATAGAAGGCCATCCAGAGACAGAAGTGAACAGAAGGGTATCCAGAGAGAAGAGAGTAAAATAGGGCATCCAGAGAGAAGAGAGAACAGAAGGGCATCCAAAGATAGGAGACGACAGAAGGTCATCCAGAGAGTGAAGAGGACAGAAGAACATCCCAAAAGAAGAGATAATATAAGTGCATTCAGAGAGATGATAGAACAGGAGAGAATCCAGAAAGAGGAGAGAACAGAAGCCCATCTAGAGAGAGCAGAAGACTGAAGGATATCCAGAGTGAGGAGAAAATTGTCAGGCATCCAGATGGAGGAGAATACTGAAGGCCATAGAGAGAATCAAGGGAACAAAATGGCATAGGGAGAGAGGATAATACAGAAGGGCATCAAGAGTGAGGAAAGGACAGAAGGGCATCCAGAGAGAGAAGCGAACAAAAGGGCATCCAGAGGGATGAGAGGACAGAAGAGAATCTAGAAAAAGGAGAGAACAGAAGGGCATCCAGAGAGATGAGAAGACAGAAGGGCATCCAGAGAGAGGTTAGGACAGTATGGCATCCAGAGACAGTAAAGAACAGAAGGACATCCAAAGAGAAGAGAATACAGAAGGGCATCAGGAAAGAGGAGAGAACAGAAGGACATCCAAAGGAAGGAGACCACAGAAGGTCATCCAGAGTGATAAAAATACAGAAGGGCATCCAGAGAGAGGAGAGGACAGAAGGGCATCCAGAGAGAGGAGAATACAGAAGGCCATCCAGAGAGAGTATGGGAAAGAAAGGCATCCAGAGAGAGGAGAGAACAGAAGTGCATCCAGAGAGAGGAGAGAACAGAAGTGCATCCAGAGAGAGGAGAAGACAGAAGGCATCAAGTGAGAGAGGAAATTACAGAAGGGCATCCATAGAGAAGAGAAAAGAAGGGTATCCAGGGAGATCAGAAGACAGAAGTGCATCCAGAAATAGGAGAGGACAGAAAGGCATAAAAAGAGAGTTGAGGACAGAAATGCATCCAGAGAGTGGAGATAACAGAAAGGCATGTAGAGAGAGAAGACAGAAGGGCATCCAGAGAGATGAGAGAACAGAAGATCATGCAGAGAGAGGAGAGACACAGGGCTTCCAGAGTGATTAGAGAACAGAAGGTCTTCCAGAGATAGGAGAGAACAGAAGGGCATACAGAGAGATGAGAGGACAGAAGGGAATCTAGAAAGAGGAGAGACCTGAAGGGCATCCAGAGAGATGAGAAGACAGAAGGGCATCCAGAGAGAGAAGAAGACAGAAGGGCATCCAGAGAGTGGAGAGAACAGAAGGGCATTCAGAGAGATGTGAGTACAGGAGAGCCTCCATAGAGAGAAGAGAACAGAAAGACAAAGAAAGATATTAGAGGACAGAAGGGAATCCAGAGACAGAAGAGGACAGAAGGGCATCCAGAGAGATGATGAGACAGAAGGGCATCCAGAGGGAGGAGAGGACAGAAAGGCATTAAATAGAGGAGAGGACAGAAGTGCATCCAGAGAGTGGAGAGAACAGAAATGCATGTAGAGAGAGAAGACAGAAGGGCATCCAGTGAGATGAGAAAACAGAAGAGCATCAAGACACAGGAGAGGACACAAGGGCATCCAGAGATATGAGAGAACCAAAGAACTTCCAGAGAGAGGAGAGAACAGAAAAGCATCCACAGATATGAGCAAACAGAAGATCTTCCAGACGGATGAGAGTCCAGAATAGAATCTAGAGAGAGAATAGAACAGAAGGGCATCCAGAGAGATGATGAGACAGAAGGGCATCCAGAGAGAGAAGAGGACAGAAGGGCATCTAGATAGATGAGAAAACAGAATAGCATCCAGAGAGATGCAAGGACAGAAAGGCATGTAGAGGGAGGAGAAGACAGAAGAGCATCCATAGATAGGTGAAAACTGAAAGGCATCCAGAAAAAAAAAGAAGACAGAAGGACATCCAGAGAGATGACTGTACAGAAGGGCATCCGGAAAGTGGAGAGATCAGAAGGGCATCCAGCAATAGGGCAAGACAGAAGGGCATCCAGAGAGAGGAGAGGACAGAATGACATCAAGAAAGAGGAAAGAACAGAAGGGCATCCAGAGAGACAAGAAGATAGAAGGCATCTGGATAGAGGAGAGAACAGAAGGTCATCCAGAGAGAGGATACAACAGACAGTCATCAAGAGAGACAAAAAGACAGAAGGGAATCCAGAGAAAGGAGAAAACAGAATTTATTCCAGAGAGATGAGAGGACAGAAGTGAATCTAGAGAGAGGAGAGAATAAAAAGGCATTTAGAGAGGAGAACACAGAAGGGCGTCCATATAGAGGGGAAAACAGGACATGCAAAGAGAGAAGACAGAAGGGCATCTGAAGTGAGGAGAGAACAGAAAGGCAACCAGAGAGTGTAGAGGACAAGAGGACATCCAGAGAAAGGAGAAGACAGAAGAGAATCCAGGGAGAGGAGCGGACAAAAGGCCATCCAGAGAGATGAGAGGACAGAAGAGCATCCAGAGTGAGGAGAAGACACAAGGGCATCCAGAGAGATGAGAGAACAGAAGATCTTCCAGAGAGAGGAGTAAACAAAAGGGCATCCACAGAAATGAGCGATCAGAAGATCATCCAGAGAAAGAAGGGAACAGAAGGGCATCCTGATGGATGAGAGGACAGAAGAGAATCTAGAGAGATGAGAGACCAGAAGACCATCCATAGGGATAAGAGAACAGAGTGGCATCCACAGAGATGAGAGGAATGAAGGGAATCTAGAGAGCTGAGAGAACAGAAGGGCATGTAGAGAGAGGAGAAGACAGAAGGGCATCCAAAGAAAGGTAAAAACAGAAGGGCATCCAGAGAGAGGAGAACAGAGAAGGGCATCCAGAGAGATGAGATAGCAGAAGAGCATCCGGAGAGAGGAGAGTTCAGAAAAGAATCTAGAGAGGACAGAAAGGCCTCTCTTCTTTCTGGATGCCTTTCTGGCTCTCCTCTCTCTGGATGCCCTTCTGTACTCTCCTCCCTCTGGATACCCTTGTGTCCTCTTCTCTTTCTGGATGCCCTTCTTTCCTCTCTTCTCTATAGAGGCCTGTCTGTTATCTCTTCTCTCTGAATGCTCTTCTTTACTATCCTCTCTTTGGATGCCTTTCTGTTCTATCCTGTCTTTGGATGCCTTTCTGTTCTCTCCTCTCTCCGGATGCCCTTCTGTTCTCTCCTCTCTCTGGATGCCCGTCTGTCCTCTCTTCTAGTTGGATGCCCTTCTGTTCTGTCCTCTCTCTCGATTCTCTTCTGTTCTACACTCTCTGCGAATAGTCTTCTGTCCTCTCTACCTGGATGACATTTTGTTCTCTCCTCTTTCTGGATGCCCTTCTGTTCTCTCCTCTCTCTGTATGCCCTTCTTTAGTATCCTCTCTTTGGTTGCCATTATGTTCTCTCCTCTTTATGGATGCCCTTCTGTTCTCTCCTCTCTCTGTATGCCCTTCTTTACTATCCTCTCTTTGGTTGCCCTTCTGTCTGCTCCTCTCTTTGGATGCACTTCTCTTCTCTCCTCTCTCTCTATGCTCTTCTGTTCTACCCTCTCTGTGAATGCATTCTGTCCTCTCCTCTACCTGGATGCCCTTCTGTCTTCTTCTCTTTTGGATGCCCTCCTGTTCTCTACTCTCTGGATGCCCTTCTGGGCTCACCTCTGTCTGGATGCCCTTCTGTCCTCTCCTATTTCTGGATGCTCTTCTGTCCTCTCCTTTCTCTGGATGCCCTTCTGTCCTCTCCTCTCTGTGGATGCCTTTCTGTTCTCTCCTCTCTGCGGATGCCCTTCTGTTCTCTCCTCTCTCTGGATGCCCTTCTGTCATCTCCTCTCTATGGATGCCCTTCTGTCCTGTCCTCTATCAAGATGCCCTTATGTCCTTTCCTCTCTCTGGATCCCTTTTGTCCTCTAATCTCTCTGTTTACTTTTCTGTTCTCTTCTCTTTATGGAAGCTCTCATGTAGTCTCATCTCTCTGGATGCCCTTCTGTTCTCTGCTCTCACTGAATGCACTTCGGTTCTCTTTTCTCTGGATGCCCTTCTGTTCTCTCCTCTCACTGGATACCATTCTGTACTCTCCTCTTTCTGGATGCCCGTCTGTCTTCTCCTCACTCTTGATGCCCTTCTACTCTCTCCTCTCTCTGTATGCCCTTCTGTTCTCTCCTCTCTCCGGATGCCCTTCTGTCTTCTCCTTTCATGGATGCCCTTCTGTACTGTCCTCTCTTTGGATGCCCTTCTGTCCTCTTCTCTCTCTGGATGCCCATCTTTTCTTTCCTCTCTCTAGATTCCTTTCTGTTCTCTCATCTCTCTGGATGCCCTTCTGTTCTCTCCTCTCTGTTGATGATGTTCTGTTCTCTCCTCTCTGTCGATGATGTTTTGTTCTCTCATCTCTCTAATTGGCCTTGTGTCCTCTACTCTTTCTGGATGCTCTTCTGTTCTGTCATCTCTCTTGCTGCCCTTGTGTCCTCTCTTCTCTCTGGATGTCCTTCTGTCCTCTCTTCTCTCTTCGTGCCCTTCTGTCTTCTCCTCTTTCTGGATGCCCTTGTGTTCTCTGCTCTCTCTACATGCCCTTCTGTCCTCTCCTCTCTCTGGATGACTTTCTGTCTTTTCCTCTCTCTGGATGCCCTTTTGTCCTCTCCTCTCTTTGATACCCTTCTGTTCTCTCCTCTTTCTGGATGCCTTTCTGTTCTCTCCTGTCTCTGCATGTCCTTGTGTCCTCTTCTCTCTCTCTGGATGCCCTTCGGTACTCTTCTCTCTCTGGATGCCCTTCTGTTCTCTTCTCTTTCTGTATACCATTCTGTTCTCTCCATTCTCCGGAATCCCTTCTGTCTTCTCCTCTCTCTAGGTGCCCTTCTGTTCTCTCCTTTCTCTGGATGCCTTTTTGTGTTTTTCTCTCTCTGGATGGCCTTCTGCTCTCTCCTCTCTCTGGATGCCCTTCTGTTCTCTCCTCTCTTTGAATGCCCTTTTGTCTTCTCCTCTATTTGGAGGCCCTTATGCTCTCTCCTCTGTTTTGATGCCCTTCTGTTCTTTCCTCTCTCTCTGTATTCCCTTCTGTCATCTCCTCTTTCTAGATGCACTTTTGTTCTTTCCTCTCTCTGGATGCACTTCTGTGTTCTCCTCTCTCTGGTTACCCTTCTGTTCTCTCCTCTTTCTGGATGCCCTTCTGTTTTCTCCTCTCTCTGGCTGCCCTTCTGTCTTCCACTCTCTCTGGATGCCCTTCTGTTCACTTCTCTCTCTGGATGCCCTTCTGTCTTCTCCTCTCTTTGGATGCCCTTTTGTCCTCTACTCTCTCTGGATGCCCTTTTGTCATCTCCTCTCTCTTGATACCATTATGTTCTCTCCTCTTTCTGGATGCCATTCTGTTCTCTAATCTCTCTGGATGTCCTTGTGTCCTCTTCTCTCTCTGTATGACCTTCTGTACTCTCCTCTCTCTAGATTTCCTTCTGTTCTCTTCTCTTTCCAGTTACCCTTCTGTTCACTCCTATCTCTGGATGCCCTTCTGTCTTTTCCTCTCTCTATATGCCCTTCTGTTCTCTCCTCTCTCTCTGGATTCCATTTGTCTTCTCCTCTCTCTGGATGCCCTTCTGTTCTCTCCTCTTTCTGTATGCCCTTCTGTTCTCTCCATTCTCCGGATGCAGTTCTGTCTTCTCCTCTCTCTAGATGCCCTTCTGTTCTCTCCTCTCTCCGGATGCCTTTCTTTCCTCTCCTCTTTCTGGATGCCCTTTGGTCTTCTCCTGTCTTTGGATGCCCTTCTGTCGTCTCCACTCTCTGGATGCACTTCTGTTCTCTCCTCTCTCTAAAGTCCTTCTGTCCTCTCCTCTCTCTGGATGTCCTTCTGTCCTCTCCTCTCTCTGGATGCCCTTCTGTCCTCTCCTCTTTCTGGATGCCCTTCTGTCCTCTCCTCACTCTGGATCCCTTCTAACATCTAATCTCGCTGGTTGCCTTTCTGTTCTCTTCTCTCTATGGATGCTCTCCTGTACACTCATCTCTCTGCTTGCCCTTCTTTGATCTCCTCTCTCTGGATGACCTTCTGTCTTCTCCTCTACTGAAAGATCTTCGGGCTTCTCCTCTCTCCGAATAAACCTCATTCCTCTCTTTTCTCCCGATGACATTCTGTTCTCTCCTCTTTACTGATGCCCTTCTGTCTTTTCCTCTTTATGGATTCCCTTGTGTTCTCTGATCTCTCTAGGTGCCCTTCTGTACTCTCATCTCTCTAGATGCCATTCTGTCCTCTATTCTCTCTATATGCCTTTCTGTTCTTTTGTCTCTCCGGATGCCCTTCTGTGCTCTCCTCACTCTGGATGCCCTACTGTCCTCCCATCTCTCTGGATGTCCTTCTGTCTTCTCCTCTCTCCCTATACCTTTCTGTTCTCTCTCTGGATGCCTGACAATTTTCAGCTCACTCTGGATACCATTCTGTCTTCTCCTATCTCTAGATGCCCTTCTATTCTCTCCTCTCACTGGATGCAATTCTGTCCTCTCTTCTCTCTGGATGCCCTTCTGTCTTCTCCTCTCTCTGAATGCCCCTCGGTCTTCTCCTCTCTCTAGATGAACTTCTTTCTGCTCCTTTCTCCCGATGCCCTTCTGTTCTCTCCTCTCTACTGATGCCCTTCTGTCTTCTCCTCTTTCTGGATGCTCTTGTATTCTCTGCTCTCTCTAGTTGCCCTTCTGTCCTCTCCCCTCTGTGGATGCCCTTCTGTTCTCTCCTCTCTCTGGATGCCCTTCTGTTCACTCCTCTCTCCAGATGCTCTTCTGTCTTCTCCTTCTTTGGATGCCCTTTTGTCTTCTACTCTCTCTGGATGCCTTTTGTCCTCTCCTCTCTCTTGATACCCTTCTGTTCTCTCCTCTTTCTGGATTCCATTCTGTTCTCTTCTCTTTCTGGATGTCTTTGTGTTCTCTTCTCTCTCTGGATGACCTTCTGTACTCTCCTCTCTCTGGATGCCCTTCTGTCTTTTCCTCTCTCTATATGCCCTTCTGTTCTCTCCTCTCTCTGGATTCCCTTTTGTCTTCTACTCTCTCTGGATTCCCTTCTGTTCTCTCCTCTTTCTGTATGCCCTTCTGTTCTCTCCATTCTCTGGATGCACTACTGTTTTCTCCTTTCTCTGGATGCCCTTCCGTTCTCTCCTCACTCCGGATGCCTTTCTTTCCTCTCCTCTCTCTGGATGCCCTTAGGACTTCTCCTGCTTTGGATGCCCTTCTGTCTTCTCCTCTCTCTGGATGCCCTTCTGTCATCTCCTCTCTCTGGATCCCTTCTATCATCTAATCTCTCTGGTTGCCTTTCTGTTCTCTTCTCTCTATGGATGCTATCCTGTACTCTCATCTCTCTGGATGCCCTTCTTTGACCTCCTCTCTCTGGATGACCTTCCGTCTTCTTTTCTAATGAAAGATCTTTGGGCTTCTCCTCTCTCTGAATAAACCTCATTCATCTGTTTTCTCCTGATGACATTCTGTTCTCTCCTCTTTACCGATGCCCTTCTGTCTTATCCTCTTTATGGATTCCCTTGTATTCTCTGATCTCTCTAGGTGCCCTTCTATACTCTCCTCTCTCTAGATGCCCTTCTGTCCTCTATTCTCTCTATATGCCCTTCTGTTCTTTTGTCTCTCCAGATGCCCTTCTGTGCTGTTCTCACTCTGGATGTCCTACTGTCCTACCCTCTCTCTGGATGCCCTTCTGTCTTCTTCTCCCTCCCTATGCCCTTCTGTTCTCTCGTCTCTCCTGATAACATTCTGTCTTCTCCTCTCTCTGGATGCCTGACAATTTTCAACTCACTCTGTGTACCCTTCTGTCTTCTCTCTCTAGATGCTCTTCTGTTCTCTCCTCTCACTGGATGCAATTCTGTCTTCTCTTCTCTCTGGATGCCCTTCTGTCTTCTCCTCTCTCTGAATGCCCTTCCGTCTTCTCCTCTTTCTGGATGAAATTCTTTCCGCTCTTTTCTCCTGATGCCCTTCTGTTCTCTCCTCTCTACCGATGACCTTCTGTCTTCTCCTCTTTCTGGGTGCCCTTGTATTCTCTGCTCTCTCTAGGTGCCCTTCTGTCCTCTCCCCTCTCCAGATGCCATTCTGTTCTCTTCTCTCTCTGGATACCCTACTATACTCTTGTCTCTCTTGATACGCCTCTGTCTTCTCCTCTCTCTGGATGCCTGACAATCTACTCCTCAAAGTGGATACCCTTCTGTCTTCTCCTCTTTTTATATACCCTTCTGTTCTCTCCTCTCACTGGATGCAATTCTGTCCTCTCCTCTCTCTGGATGTCCTTCTCTCTTCTCCTTTCTCCCAAAGCCCTTCAGTCCTCTTCTCTCTCAGGATGTCCTTCAGTCTTCTGCAATCTTTGTATGGGCTTCCATTCTCTCCTTTTCTGGAATCTCTCCTGTACTATCATCTCTCTGGATGCCCTTCTGTTCTCTGCTCTCTCTAGGTGCACTTCTGTTCTCTCCTCTCTCTTCATGCCCTTCTGTCTTGTCCTCTCTCTTGATGCCTTTCTATCCTCTCCTCTCTCTTCTCCTCTCTTTGGTTTCCCTTCTGTTCTCCTCTCTCTGGATGCCCTTCTGTGCTCACCTCTCTCTGGATATCCTTCTGTCTTCTCCTCTCTCTGTATGCCCTTCTGTCCTCCCCTCTATCTGGATCCCTTCTGTCCTCTAATCTCTCTGGTTGCCTTTCTGTCCTCTTCTCTCTATGGAAGCTCTCCTGTACTCTCATCACTCTGGATGCCCTTCTGTTCTCTCCTCTCTCTGGATGACCTTCTGTCTTCTCCTCTCTCTGAATGCCCTTCGGTCTTCTCCTCTCTCTGGAGGAACTTCTTTCCTCTCCTATCTCCCTGATGCCCTTCTGGTCTCTCCTCTCTACCAATGCCCTTCTGTCTTCTCCTCTTTCTGGATGCCCTTGTGTTCTCTGCTCTCTCTAGGTGCCCTTCTTTCCACTCCACTCTCTGGATGTCCTTCTGTTCACTTTCTCCCTGGATACCCTTGTGTCTTCTCCCCTCTCCGGATGCCCTTCTGTCCTATCCTCTCTCTGGATGCCCTTCTTTTCTCTCTTCTCTCTGGATTCCCTTCTGTCCTTTTCTCTCTCTGGATGCCCTTATTTTTCTCTCCTATCTCTGGATTCCCTTTTGTCTTCTCCTCTCTCTGGATGCCCTTCTCTTTTCTCTTCTCTCTAGATGCTCTTCTGTTCTCTATTCTCTCTTTATGCACTTCTGTTCTCTCGTCTCTTTGAATGCCCTTCTGTGCTCTCCTCTCTCTGGATGCCCTTCTGTCCTCTCCTCTCTCTGGATGCCCTTCTGTCTTCTCCTCTCTCTGGATGCCTGACAATTTTCTCCTCACTCTGGATACCCTTCTGTCTTCTCCTCTCTCCGCATGCCCTTTCAGTCCTCTTCTCTCTCAGTATGTCCTTCAGTCTTCTGCTCTGTCTGGATGGGCTTCTGTTCTCTCCTCTTCTGGATTCTCTCCTGGTCTATCATCTCTCTGGATGCCCTTCTGTTCTCTTTTTTTCTGAATGCACTTCTGTCTTCTCTCTCTGGAAGCCCCTCTGTTCTCTCCTCTGTCTGGATGCCCTTCTGTCTTCTCTTCTCTCTGAATGCCCTTCTGTACTCTCCTCTCTTTGGATGCCCTTCTGTTTTCTCCTCTCTCTGGATGCCCTTCTGTTCTCTCCTCTCTCTAGATTCTCTTCTGTCCTCTCATCTCTCTGGATGCCCTTCTGTTCTCTACTCTCTCTGGATGATCTTCATTTCTCTCATCTCTCTGGATGCCCTTCTGTTCTCTCCTCTCTGTCGATGATCTTCTGTTTTCTCATCTCTCTAATTGGCCTTATGTCCTCTACTCTCTCTGGATGGTCTTCTGTTCTCTCATCTCTCTTGATGCCCCTGTGTCCTCTCTTCACTTTGGGTGTCCTTGTGTCCTCTCTTCTCTCTTGATGCCCTTCTGTCCTCTCCTCTCTCTGGATTCCCTTCTGTCCTCTCCTCTCTCTGGATCCCTTCTTTCCTCTAATCTCTCTGGTTGCCTTTCTGTTCTCTTCTCTCTATGGAAGCTTTCCTGTAGTCATCACTCTGGATGCTTTTCTGTTCTCTGCTCTCTCTGGATGACCTTCTGTCTACTCCTCTCTCTGAATGACCTTCGGTCTTCTCCTCTCTTTGGATTCCCTTCTGTTCTTTTCTCTCTGGATGCCCTTCTGTGTTCACCTCTCTCTCTGGATGTCCTTCTGTCTTCTTCTCCCTCTGGATGCACTTCTGTTCTTTCCTCTCTCTGGATGCAATTCTGTCCTCTCCTCTCTCTGAAAGCCCTGCTGTCCTATCCTCTCTCTGGATGCCCTTCTCTCCTCTCCTCTCCTCTCTTTGGATGCCTTTCTGTTCTCTAATTTCTCCGGATGCCCTTCTGTTCTCTTCTCTCTCTGGATGACCGTCTGTCCTCTCCTCTCTTTGGATGTTCTTCTGTTCTCTCCTCTCTCTCGATGCTCTTCTGTTCTACCCTCTCTGTTGATTGCCCTTCTGTCCTCTCCTCTACCTGGATGGGCATTTTGTTCTCTCCTCTTTCTGGATGTCCTTCTGTTCTCTCCTCTCTCTGTATGCCCTTCTTTACTATCCTCTTCTTTGGATGCTCTTCTGTCTTCTTCTCTCTCTGGATGCCCTTCTGTTCTCTCCTCTCTCTGGATGCCTTTCTTTCCTCTCTTCTCTCTGGATGCCCTTCTGGTCTTCTCCTCTTATTGGATGTCCTTCTGTTCTATTCTCTCTGGATGCCCTTCTGGGCTCACGTCTCTCTGGATGCCCTTCTATCTTCTCCTCTCTCTGAATGCACTTCTGTTCTCTCCTCTCTCTGGATGCCCTTCTGTTTTCTCCACTCTCTGGATGCCCTTCTGTCCTCTCCTCTCTCTGGATGCCCTTCTGTCCTCTCCTCTCTCTGGATCCCTTCTGTCCTCTAATCTCTCTGGTTGCCTTTCTGTTTTCTTCTCTCTATGGAAGCTCTCCTGTAGTCTCATCACTCTTGATGCCCTTCTGTTCTCTGCTCTCTCTGGATGACCTTCTGTCTTCTCCTCTCTCTGAATGCCCTTCGGTCTCCTCTCTTTCGATTCCCTTCTGTTCTCTTCTCTCTGGATGCCTTTCTGTGTTCACCTCTCTCTGGATATCCTTCTGTCTTCTCCTTTCTCTGAATGCATTTCTCTTCTCTCCTCTCTCTGGATGCCCTTCTGTGCTCTCCTCTCTCTGGATGCTCTTCTGTACTCTCCTCTCTCTGGATGCCCTTCTGTCCTCTAATCTCTCTGGTTGCCTTTCTGTTCTCTTCTCTCTATGGATGCTCTTCTCTACTCTCATCACTCTGGATGCTTTTCGGTTCTCTCCTCTCTGTGTATGACCTTCTGTCTTCTCCTCTCTCTGAATGCCCTTTGGACTTCTCTCTCTGGAGGAACTTCTTTCCTCTCCTATCTCCCGATGCCCTTCTGGGCTCTCCTCTCTACAGATGCCCTTCTGTCTTCTCCTCTTTCTGGATGCCCTTGTGTTCTCTGCTCTCTCTAGGTGCCCTTCTTTCCTCTTCACTCTCTGGATGCCCTTCTTTTCTCTCTTCTCTCTGGATTCCCTTCTGTCCTTTTCTCTCTATGGATGCCCTTCTTTTCTCTCCTATCTCTGGATTCCCTTTTTGTCTTCTCCTCTCTCTGGATGCTCTTCTCTTTTCTCCCCTCTCTAGATGTCCATCTGTCCTCTATTCTCTCTTTATGCCCTTCTGTTCTCTCGTCTCTTTGGATGCCCTTCTTTGCTCTCCTCTCTTTGGATGCCCTTCTGTCCTCTCCTCTCTCTGGATGCCCTTCTGCCTTCTCCTGTCTCTGGATGGCTGACTACTTTCTCCTCACTCTGGATACCCTTCTGTCTTCTCCTCTCTCCAAATGCCCTTCAGTCCTCTTCTCTCTCAGTATGTCCTTCAGTCTTCTGCTCTGTCTGGATGGGCTTCTGTTCTCTCCTCTTCTGGATTCTCGCCTGGTCTATCATCTCTCTGGATGCCCTTATGTTCTCTTTTTTATCTGAATTCACTTCTGTCTTCTCTCTCTGGAAGTCCCTCTGTTCTCTCCTCTGTCTGGATGCCCTTCTGTCTTCTCTTCTCTCGGAGTGCCCTTCTGTACTCTCCTCTCTTTGGATGCCCTTCTGTTTTCTCCTCTCTCTGGATGCCCTTCTGTTCTCTCATCTCTCTAGATTCTCTTCTGTCCTCTCATCTCTCTGGATGCCCTTCTATTCTCTCCTCTCTGTCGATGATCTTCTGTTTTCTCATCTCTCTAATTGGCCTTCTGTCCTCTACTCTCTCTGGATGCTCTTCTGTTCTCTAATCTCTCTTGATGAAATTGTGTCCTCTCTTCTCTCTGGGTGTCCTTCTGTCCTCTCTTCTCTCTGGATGCCCTTCTGTCCTCTCCTCTCTCTGGATGCACTTCTGTCTTCTCTCTCTGGATGCACTTCTCTCCTCTCCTCTCTTTGAATGTCTTTCTCTTCTCTCCTCCATCCACATGTCCTTTTTCCCTCCTCTCTATGGATGCCCTTCTTCCCTCTCCTCTCTTTGGATACCCTTCTATTCTCTCCTCTCTCTAGATGTCCTTCTGTTCTACACTCTCTGTGAATGCCCTTTTGAACTCTCCTCTACCTGGATGCCATTTTGTTCTCTCCTTTTTTTGGATGCCCTTCTGTTCTCTCCTCTCTCTGTATGAAATTCTTTACTATCTGCTCTTTGGATGCCCTTCTGTCTTCTCCTCTCTCTGCATGCCCTTCTGTTATTTCCTCTCTCTTGATGTCCTTCTGTCTTCTCCTCTCTCTGGATGCCCTTCTGTTATCTTCTCTCTGGATGTTCTTCTGGGCTCCTGTCACTCTGTATGCCCTTCTGTCTTCTCTTTCTGGATGCACTTCTGTTCTCTCTTCTCTCTGGATGCCCTTTTGTCCTTTACTCTCTCTGGATGCCCTTCTGTCCTCTCCTCTCTCTGGATACCCTTACGTCCTCTCCTCCCTCTGGATGCCCTTCTGTCCTCTCATCTCTCTTGATCCCTTCTGTCCTCTAATCTCTCAGGTTGCCTTTCTGTTCTTTTCTCTCTATGGAAGCTCTCCTGTAGTCTCATCACTCTGGATGCCCTTCTGTTCTCTGCTCTCTTTGGATGACCTTCTGTCTACTCCTCTCTCTGAATGCCCTTTGGTCTTCTCCTCTCTTTGGATTCCCTTCTGTTCTCTTCTCTCTGGATGCCCTTCTGTGCTCACCTCTCTCTTGATGTCCTTCTGTCTTCTCCTCTCTCTGGATACCCTTCTGTCCCCTCCGCTCTCTGGATGCACTTCTGTCCTTTCCTCTCTTTGGATGCCCATCTGTCTTCTTCTCTCTCTGGATGCCCTTCTGTCCACTACTCTCTTTGGATGCCTTTCTCTTCTCTCCTCTCTCTTGATGCTTTTCTGTTCTCTCCTCTCTTTGGATGCCTTTCTGTTCTCTCCTCTCTCTGGATGCCCTTCTGTCCTTTCCTCTCTCTGGATGCCTATCTGTCCATTCTTCTTTTTGGATCCTTCTGTTCTCTCCTCTCTCTCTCGATGCTCTTCTGTTCTACCCTCTCTATTAATGCCTTTCTATCCTCTCCTCTACCTGGAGGACATTTTGTTCTCTCCTCTTTTTGGATGCTCTTCTGATCTCTCCTCTCTCTGGATTCTTTTCTGTTCTCTTCTCTCTCTGGATTCCCTTCCGTCTTCTCCTCTCTCTGGATGCCCCTCTGTTCTCTCCTCTTTATGGATGCCCTTTTGTTCTCTTCTCTCCCTGAATGCCCTTCTGTCCTCTCCTCTCTCAGAATGCCCTTCTGCTCTCTCCTCTCTCTGGATTCTTCTCTGTTCTCTCCTCTCTCTGGATTCCCTTCTGTCTTCTCCTCTCTCTGGATGCCCTTCTGTTCTCCTCTCTCCCTGAATGCCCTTCTGTTCTCTCCTCTCTCAGGATGCCCGTCGGTCCTCTTCACCATATGGATGACTTCTCTCTTCTCCTATATCTGGATGCCCTTTATTCCCTCCCTTCATTGGATGCCCTTATGTTTTCTCCTCTTTATAGATGCCCTTCTGTTCTTTCCTCTCTCTGTATGCCCTGTTTTACTATCCTCTCTTTGGATTCCCTTCTGTCTTCTCCTCTCTCTGGATTCCCTTCTGTTCTCTCCTCTCTCCGGATGCCTTTCTTTCCTCTCCTCTATCTGGATGCCCTTCTGTCCTCTCCTCTCTCTGTATGCTCTTCTGTCCTCTCCTCTCATTTTCTTTTTGTCCTCTAATCTCTCCGGTTGCCTTTTTGTTTTCTTCTCTCTATGGAATCTCTCCTGTAGTCTCATCACTCTGGATGCCCTTCTGTTCTCTGCTCTCTTTGGATGAACTTCTGTCTACTCATCTCTCGGAATGCCCTTCGATCTTCTCCTCTCTTTGGATGCCCTTGTGTTCTTTTCTCTTTGGATGCCCTTTCGTGCTCACCTCTCTCTGGATGTCCTTCTGTCGTCTTCTCTCTCTGGATGCACTCCTGTTCTCTCCTCTCTCTTGATTCCCTTCTGTCCTTTCCTCTCTCTGGATGCAATTCTGCCCTATCTTCCCTCAGGATGCCCTTCTGTCTTCTCCTCTCTCTGGATGCTCTTCTGTCTTCTTCTCTCTCTGGATGCCCTTCTGTCTTCTTCTCTCTCTGGATGCCCTTCTGTCCTCTCCTGTCTTTGGATGCCTTTCTGTTCTATCCTCTCTCCTGATGCCCTTCTGCACTCTCCTCTCTTTGGATGCCTTTCTGTTCTCTCCTCTCTCTGGATGCCCTTCTGTTCTCCCCTCTCTCTCGATTGTCTTCTGTTCTACACTCTCTGTGAATGCCCTTCTGTCCTCTCCTCTACCCGGATGCCATTTTGTTCTCTCCTCTTTCTGGATGCCCTTCTGTTCTCGCCTCTCTCTGTATGCCCTTCTTTACTATCCTCTCTTTGGTTGCCCTTCTGTCTTCTCCTCTCTCTGGATGGCTTTCTGTTCTCCCCTCTCTCCGGATGCCTTTCTTTCCTCTCCTCTCTCTGGATGCCCTTCTGTCTTCTCCTCTTTTTGGATGCCCTTCAGTTCTCTTCTCTCTTTATGCCCTTCTGGGCTCATGTCTCTCTGGATGCCCTTCTGCCTTCTCCTCTCTCTGGATGCACTTCTGTTCTCTCCTCTCTCTGGATGCCCTTCTTTCCTCTCCTCTCTCTGGATGCCCTTCTTTCCTCTTCTCTCTCTGGATGCACTTCTGTTCTCTCCTCTCTCTGTATGCTCTTCTATCCTCTCCTCTCTCTGGATGCACTTCTGTTCTCTCCTCTTTCTGGATGCCCTTTTCTCCTCTTCTCTCTCTGGATGCCCTTCTGTCCTATTCTCTCTCTGTATACCCTTCTGTCCTCTCCTATTTTGTATGCCCTTCACTTTTCTCCTCTCTCTAGATGCCCTTCCGTCCTCTATTCTCTCTTTATGCCCTTCTGTTCTCTCTTCTTTCTGGATGCCCTTCTCTCCTCTTCTCTCTCTGGATGCCCTTCTGTCCACTCCTCTCTCTGGACACCTTCTGACCTCTAATCTCTCTGGTTGCCTTTCTGTTCTCTTCTCTCTATGGATGCTCTCCTGTACTATCATCACTCTCGATGCCCTTCTGTTCTCTCCTCTCTATGGATGACCTTCTCTTTTCTTCTCTCTCTGAATGTCCTTAGGTCTTCTCCTCTCTTTGGAGGAACTTCTTTCCTCTCCTATCTCCTGATGCCCTTCTGGTCTCTCCTCTCTACAGATGCCCTTCTGTCTTCTCTTCTTTCTAAATGCCCTTGTGTTCTCTGGTCTCTCTAGGTGCCCTTCTGTCCTCTACCCTCTGTGGATGCCCTTCTGTTCACTTTCTTCCTGCTTGCCCTTGTGTTCTCTCTCCTCTCCAGATGCCCTTCTGTCCTCTCCTCTCTCTGGATGCCCTTCTTTTCTCTCTTCTCTCAGGATTCCCTTCGGTCCTTTTCTCTCTCTGGATGCCCTTCTTTTGTCTCCTATCTCTGGATTCCCTTTTTGTCTTCTCCTCCCTCTGGATGCCCTTCTGTCATCTCCTCTCGCTGGATGCCCTTCTTTTGTCTCCTATCTCTGGATTCCCTTTTTGTATTCTCGTCTCTCTGGATGCCCTTCTCTTTTCTCCTCTCTCTAGATGCCTTTCTGTCCTCTATTCTCTCTTTATGCCCTTCTGTTCTCTCGTCTCTTTGGATGTCCTTCTGTGCTCTCCTCTCTCTGGATGCCCTTCTGTCTTTTCCTCTCACTGGATGCCTGACAATTGTCTCCTCACTCTGGATACCCTTTTGTCTTCTGTTCTCTCCGCATGCCCTTCAGCCCTGTTCTCTCTCAGTATGTCGTTCAGTCTTCTGCTCTGTCTGGATGGGCTTCTGTTCTCTCCTCTTCTGGATCCTCTCCTGGTCTATCATGTCTCTGGATGCCCTTCTGTTCTCTTTTTTCTCTGAATGCACTTCTGTCTTCTCACTCTGCATGCCCCTCTGTTCTCTCCTCTATCTGGATGCCTTTCTGTCTTCTCTCCTCACTGAATGCCCTTCTGTACTCTCCTCTGTTTGGATGCCCTCTTTTTTCTCCTCTCTCTGGATGCCCTTCTGTTCTCTCCTATCTCCAGATTCTCTTCTGTCCTCTCATCTCTCTGGATGCCCTTCTGTTCTCTTCTCTTTCTGGATGATCTTCTGTTCTCTCATCTCTCTAATTGGCCTTGTGTCCTCTACACTTTCTGGATGCTCTTCTGTTCTCTCATCTCTCTTGATGCCCTTGTATTCTCTCTTCTCTCTGGATGTCCTTCTGTCCTCTCTTCTTTATGGATGCCTTTCTGTCTTCTCCTCTCTCTGGATGCCCTTCTGTCTTCTCCTCTCTCTGGATGCCCTTCTGTACTCTCCTCCCTCTGGATGCCCTTGTGTCCACTTCTCTCTCTGGATGCCATTTTTGCCTCTCTTCTCTATGGATGACCATCTGTTATCTCTTCTCTCGGAATGCCCTTCTGTACTATCCTCTCTCCGGATGCCCTTCTGTTCTCTCCTCTCTCTGGATGTCTTTCAGTTCTCTCCTCTCTCCAGATGCCCTTCTGTTCTCTCCTCTCTCTGGATTCCCATCTGTCTTCTCTTCTACTTAGATGCCTTTCTGTTCTCTCCTCTCTCTCGATTCTCTTCTGTTCTACATTCTCTGTGAATGTCCTTCTGTCCTCTTCTCTACCTGGATGCCATTTTGTTCTCATCTTTCTGGATGCCCTTCTGTTCTCTCCTCTCTCTGTATGCCCTTCTTTACTATCCTCTCTTTGGTTGCCTTTCGGTCTTCTCCTCTCTCTGGATGCCCTTCTGTTCTCTCCTAGCTGCGGATGCCCTTCTGTTCTCTCCTCTCTCTCTGGTTGCCCTTCTGTCCGCTCCTCTCTTTGGATGCCCTTCTCTTCTCTCCTCTCTCTCGATGCTCTTCTGTTTTACCCTCTCTATGAATGCCCTTCTGTTCTCTCCTCTATCTGGATGCCATTTTGTTCTCTCTCCTTTCTGGATGACCTTCTGTTGTCTCCTCTTTCTGTATGCGATTCTTTACTCTCCTCTCTCTGGATGCCCTTCTGTCTTCTCCTCTCTCTGGATGCCCTTCTGTTCTCTCCTCTCTTCAGATGCCTTTCAGTCTTATACTCTCTCT